>NW_021144812.1:85800-93300 GCF_900634625.1 Parambassis ranga | reverse complement strand
CGAACCCTGTGGCGTTCCTGCTCAGGTGAGTTCGGAGAGGTGTGTCGTGGTCGCCTGAGGATCCCGGGCAGGAAGGAGAACTATGTGGCCATCAAGACGCTGAAGGGCGGCTACACGGACAAGCAGAGGCGGGACTTCCTGTCGGAGGCGTCCATCATGGGCCAGTTCCAGCACCCCAACATCATCCACCTGGAGGGGGTCATCACCACTTCCTGTCCCGTCATGATCCTCACCGAGTTCATGGAGAACGGAGCGCTGGACAGCTTCCTGAGGGTGAGACGAGCTTGTCTGTCTGTCCGCCTGTCTCACCCTCGTCCTGTCTGTCCATCTGTCTGTCCGTCTGTCTCACCCTCTTCCTGTCTGTCCACCTGTCTCACCCTCTTCCTGTCTTACCCTCTTCCTGTCTGTCTCACCCTCTTTCTGTCTCACCCTCTTTCTGTCTGTCTCACCCTCTTCCTGCCTGTCTCACCCTCTTCCTGTCTCACCCTCTTCCTGCCTGTCTCACCCTCTTCCTGTCTCACCCTCTTCCTGTCTGCCTGCAGATGAATGACGGACAGTTCACCACCATCCAGCTGGTGGGGATGCTGCGTGGCATCGCTGCAGGGATGAAGTATCTGTCGGACATGAGCTTCGTCCACAGAGACCTGGCGGCTCGTAACATCCTGGTCAACTCCAACCTGGTCTGTAAGGTGAGGCCGCCGCCCCCTGTCTGTGTGTCTGCGCTGTGGTGGGTCCTGATTGGCTAACTGTCAGGTTTGTGTTCTGCAGGTGTCTGATTTTGGTCTCAGCAGGTTTCTGACTGAAAACTCGTCAGACCCGACGTACACCAGCTCTCTGGTGAGTGAAGCTGAATGCTCTCTGTTGGAGACCCTCAGGGTCCTCGTCTCCGTCCTCGTCTTTGTCCTCATCTCCATCCTCGTCTCGGTCCTCGTCTTTGTCCTCGTCTCCGTCCTCGTCTGTTCACTCCTTTAGTGCTTTTATTTTGAAATGCTGATCTGTCTGTCATTTCTCAGGGAGGGAAGATTCCCATTCGCTGGACGGCGCCTGAAGCCATCGCCTACAGGTGAGACCTGGTACTGCAGGTGGTTTTAGCAGGACGTTAGCTTATTGATAACTGATTATTGATTTATTGCTGCAGGAAGTTCACATCAGCCAGCGACGCGTGGAGCTACGGCATCGTGATGTGGGAAGTGATGTCATACGGAGAGCGGCCGTATTGGGACATGAGCAACCAGGATGTTAGTGTGACGACCTTAACCTGTTGTTGTTCAGCCCCTCTGTCTCTGTCTCTGTCTCACCCGTCTCACCCGTCTCTCTGTTGCTCAGGTGATAAACGCCATCGAGCAGGACTACCGGCTGCCCCCGCCCCCTGAGTGCCCCGCCTCCCTGCACGCGCTCATGCTGGACTGCTGGCAGAAGGAACGAGCCAACAGGCCGAGGTTCTGCGACGTGGTGGCCTCGCTCGATAGGCTGATACGAAACCCCGCCTCCCTGAAGGTGACGCACCCGGAGGGGCCGAGGTGAGGCTGATTACAGGGAGGGGGTTTGATTGGCAGCTGTGGAATGTGATTCATGCAGCAGCTGGTGGGTTCTGGGGTCAGAGGTCAGAGTCTGGCAGGGAGACAAAGGCGTGCGGGGCCGCCAGCTGTGTGATTGACGGCTGTTTACACAAGCAGGTGCAGCGGCGTCCACATTCCTGCAGAATGAAGTGACGTCCTGCTGGAGTGTGTCTCCGTGTGAGCCTGCTGCAGAGACCAACGTCAGGCTGACTCACTCTGCTGTCTGTCCTCTGTCTGTCCCTCAGCCCGTCCCAGCCTCTGTTGGACCAGCGCGTCCCCCCGCCTCTGTCCGCCTGTGGTTCGGTCTCTGAGTGGCTGCGAGCCATAAAGATGGAGCGATACGAGCCGAGCTTCCTGCAGGCCGGATTCACCAGCCTGGACATCGTCTCACAGCTCAACACAGAGTGAGACACTCACACGTCCTCTAAAGACAGTTTGTCCCCCTGCCTGCCTGGGGGACACTCCTGGGCTTTTGACTCACTGTCTGTCTGTTTCCATAGAGACCTGCTCAGAGTGGGCGTGACCCTCGCCGGCCACCAGAAGAAAATCCTCTCCTCCATCCAGACGCTCAGGATACACAAAGCCCCGCCCACACTGCTCTACTGACCAATCACAGCCCTCCTCTGTCCTGTTCCTCCGTCCACAGAACACTGATCCAACCAATGGGACGGACTTCCTGTTGCTTGACCAATGACAGCACAGAGACTTGAAGCAGGTGATGTGGTTATGTTGACCAATCAGAAACAGGCTCAGGACGTCTGTTCCAGCCAATCCACTGCTCAGGAAACCCACAGCTCCTCCTCCTCGCCTGATTGGTCGATTTCGACTCTTATCCCAGACACCGGCCACAACAAGGATGCTGCAGGACTCGTGTGCAGAGTTGACTCAAACAGACACTTCTGATTGGACGTGCTGTGTCCCCGCCCACTGCATGGAAGCACAGCAGTGATTGGACAGCCTCAGTGTAGCGGTCCAGGCTGACCTGCTGGAAGCCAAAGCTTTACCTTCTGCTGTGAACACACACACAGCAGAAGTTAACCCCTGAACTGCCATATGACTGCTGGGACCTGGAGGACAGGAGGGACATGTGGTCAATATTCCGTCCTGTGGATCCCTGTTCTGGATTTTTTGTGACCACAGTTCTTTCTTTAAAGAATGTTTGGATGAATACTTCTGGTCTCCGTCTCCGATCGTTAACCCCAGTGCCTCCAAGTCAACGTGTTCTCATCTGAACCAGTGGGGAAGGTTCTGGGACCTCCTCAGGAACCACCTGCACCTTCTGAAGGAAGCTGTGGACATGTGACATTTTTAATGTAGTCAGATTACTGTGAGGGTTTCAAACCGCAGCCTGTGTAAGTCCACTTCAGATCCAGGGTCTGAGAGGGAGGCTGCGTCCTTCTGAACAGTGATGGTGGACCTGACAGGTGAGGTGTTCTGGAGACGGTGTGTCTCCATCCAGCTGGATGGAGACACACTGTCTCCATCCAGCTGGATGTGGACCAGCGTCAGTCACAGCAGGGACTCTGGACTCTTGATGGTTTTGTATCGTAGCACTTTTTGTACCTGATCATGTTTTTAAGCCACAGATCAAAGTTTTATAGAAAATGTACATTTCATTTTGTAAAAAAAGAAAAACTTCGGCCTCATGCTTCAAACCTCTGTGAGGATCCACTTCAGGACCAAAGACCTGGTCCTCTTCCACACAGCAACGACACTGACTGACCTCAGAACCCTCCCCCCTCTCAGCCTCCCCCAGTGCATGATGGGAGTCTTCACATTGAAGGCAGCAGCAGTGACTCGATGGTCCCATTGAGGCTTTTATGCTAGTGATAATATTATTATTTGTAATGATGTCATAAAGGACGGGGTCCTCTGGGCGGGTGGGGGTGCTTCTGTCAGCCAATCACAATAAAGATGGACCGCCCTGTCCAATGAGACGTCTGCTGTCAGTCTGTGCTCCTCAGGGGAAAGAAGGCGGAGCCTCTGTGAGGCCTGCTGTGATTGGTCAGCTGGTGTGTCTGAGCGTGGACACACCACAGCAGGAAGAGACGTCCTCAGTTTGACCTCTGACCTCCAGCAGACCCACAGCAGCCTGTGTGTGTTATCAGGGACGAGTGTGTGACAGACACAAAGCAGACCTGACGGGAGGGACGGACTTCACAGGTTGATGATGATGCTGTCAGGCTGCAGGCTGCAGCGCACACACAGGTTACAAACACACACAGGTTACACACACAGGTTACACACACAGGTTACACACACACACACAGGTTACACACACACACAGGTTACAAACACACACAGGTTACACACACACACACACAGGTTACAAACACACACAGGTTACACACACACACACACAGGTTACACACACACACACAGGTTACAAACACACACAGGTTACACACACACACACACAGGTTACACACACACAGGTTACAAACACACACAGGTTACAAACACACACACAGGTTACACACACACACAGGTTACACACACACACACAGGTTACACACAAACACACACACAGGTTACAAACACACACACAGGTTACAAACACACACACAGGTTTTACACACACACACACACACACAGGTTACAAACACACACAGGTTACAAACACACACACAGGTTACACATACACACAGGTTAGACACACACAGGTTACACATACATACAGGTTACACACACACAGGTTACACACACACAGGTTACACATACATACAGGTTACACACACACAGGTTACACACACACACAGGTTACACACACACACAGGTTACACACACACACACACACAGGTCATACACACACAGGTCATACACACACAGGTCACACACACACACACACACACAGGTCATACACACACAGGTTACACACACACACACACAGGTTACACACACAGGTTACACACACACACACAGGTTACACACACACAGGTTACAAAAACACACACAGGTTACACACACACACACAGGTTACAAACACACAGGTTACACACACACACAGGTTACAAACACACACAGGTTACAAACACACAGGTTACACACACACACAGGTTACAAACACACACAGGTTACACACACACACAGGTTACAAACACACACAGGTTACAAACACACAGGTTACACACACACACAGGTTACAAACACACACAGGTTACACACACACACACACACAGGTTACACACACACACACAGGTTACACACACACACAGGTTACAAACACACACAGGTTACACACACACACACACACAGGTTACACACACACACAGGTTACACACACACACACAGGTTACACACACACACACACACACATACAGGTTACACACACACACAGCTCCTCCTCCTGCTGCTCCCTCAGCTCCTCCTGCTGCTGCTCCCTCAGCTCCTCCTGCTGCTCCCTCAGCTCCTCCTGCTGCTCCCTCAGCTCCTCCTGCTGCTCCCTCAGCTCCTCCTGCTGCTGCTCCCTCAGCTCCGCTCCTCCTGCTGCTGCTCCCTCAGCTCCTCCTGCTGCTCCCTCAGCTCCTCCTGCTGCTGCTCCCTCAGCTCCTCCTGCTGCTCCCTCAGCTCCTCCTGCTCCTCCTGCTCCTCCTGCTCCTCCCTCAGCTCCTCCTGCTGCTCCCTCAGCTCCTCCTACTCCTCCCTCAGCTCCTCCTGCTGCTCCCTCAGCTCCTCCTACTCCTCCCTCAGCTCCTCCTACTCCTCCCTCAGCTCCTCCTGCTCCTCCCTCAGCTTCTCCTGCTCCTGCTCTTTCAGCTCCTCCTGCTCCTCCCTCAGCTCCTCCTGCTGCTCCTCCCTCAGCTCCTCCTGCTGCTCCTCCCTCAGCTGCTCCTGCTGCTGCTCCCTCTGCTCCTCCTCCTGCTCCTCCCTCAGCTGCTCCTCCTCCTACTCCTCCCTCAGCTCCTCCTACTCCTCCTCCTCGTCTATCAGAGCTCATGGCAGAAATGACTTCCAGGCGGTGAGCGAGCAGCACTTTATAAAAACCAGCTGCAGCTCCGAGTCCTCCACCACAATCTGATGTTCTGCTGAGACCAGTTGAAGTCCAGTTTCTCTGTGGACCTGTCTGTGTGTGTCTGTGTGTGTGTGTCTCTGTGTGTGTCTGTGTGTGTCTGTGTGTGTGTCTGTGTGTGATGTATAGGAAGGAACATTTCAACATGTTATTTCATTTTAATGAGCACATTGTTGGCAGAGAGACGCAGAAAAATGAAAAAGCAGAAGGTTTGTGTTTCATCTGTGAGTGAGTGCTGAGGAGTGTGTGTGTGTTTTAAATGTGTGTGTGTGTGTTTTAAATGTGTGTGTGTGTGTGTGTGTTTTAAATGTGTGTGTGTGTGTTTTAAATGTGTGTGTGTGTGTGTGTGTTTTAAATGTGTGTGTGTGTGTGTGTGTGTTTTAAATGTGTGTGTGTGTGTTTTAAATGTGTGTGTGTTATTCAGAGAGGTTTTGGCCGCCCTCCTGCTCTCTGTCTTTGTCTCCACAGCAATCAGTACTGACAGCTCTGAAGGGCCTGTGTGTGTGTGTGTGTCTGTGTGTGTCTGTGTGTGTGTGTGTCTGTGTGTGTGTGTGTGTGTCTGTGTGTGTCTGTGTGTGTGTGTGTGTCTGTGTGTGTGTGTGTGTGTCTCTGTGTGTCTGTGTGTGTGTGTGTCTGTGTGTGTGTGTGTGTGTCTGTGTGTGTCTGTGTGTCTGTGTGTGTGTGTGTCTGTGTGTGTGTGTGTGTCTGTGTGTGTGTGTGTCTGTGTGTGTGTGTCTGTGTGTGTGTGTGTGTGTGTGTGTCTGTGTGTCTGTGTGTGTCTCTGTGTGTCTGTGTGTCTGTGTGTGTGTGTGTGTGTCTCTGTGTGTCTGTGTGTGTGTGTGTGTCTGTGTGTGTCTGTGTGTGTTGAACAGTCATGCATGTGATTTTCCAGGTTAGGATTTTCCAGTCTCTGACAGACCTCCTGACCTCCAACATACCAGAAACCCTGGAAAGTCTTCCAGCAGCTCCTGATCCTCACTCAGACCCTCTGGGACCTCTTTAAGGACTCCTGGAAACCCCCCAACAACCCACTTGAACCCCGTGTAGATCCACCAGAACCTCCTTATAGACATCTGGCAGCTGCATGCAGGCTGAGCCTTACAGCCTGGAGTCTGGTTGGTGGTTCTCTGAACGTCCTGAAGAACAGCAGAGGCTCTTTAGGGTTCAGCGGTTTCTGTCAAAACCTCTTTGAGAACCTCTTCACAGCCACAACTCCAGCCAGGACCCAACAACTCCAGAAACCATGAAGGACAGTCTAATGAACCAGGAACCAACGCTCCCCTAATGATCCTCGTGTGTAACCTCTGAAAGACGTGGACCCTGAACCAGGACCACAGGAGGCACACAAACAGTGGTCACCTGACACGGCTCTGGTGAGGGGTGAGGACAGGTGAGGTCGCCTGGAAGGACTGTAGAAACTCCTCCACAGGTTCCCCAAGAATGAACAACAAACACACATCAGAACAAACCCAGCCTGTAACATGAGATCCTGTGAACCCCAGAACCACCAAGCTCAGCAGCTCCTGCAGTCTTCAGGACAGCAGGAAGTCCAGACACCGGTGAAACGTCTTCAAGCTGCTGTGACGGCTGGAGGCTGACCAGCTGACCCCCCTAACCCCTGAACCCTGAACTAACCCTGACAGACTGGTTCAGAGTCCCTGCAAGAACCTTCAGGGGAGTCAGGGTGGGGGAGGCCGGCCCAGTGTGTGGCTCTGTAAGGCTACGGTGGAATAATACTGTGACAGACACACACACTGTGCGTGGTCTGTTGTGTGTTATCTGATCTGAGCTCAGCTCTCTTTGTGTTTGCTCTCTCCCCGGCGGCCATGTTGGATCTCTGCTGTGTCCCAGTTTCACTCAGATAACTCCCAGGTGCACACAGACTAACACGCCGGCTTCCTCTGCGTCTCTGCAGTGTTGCATCATGGGACA
>NW_021144812.1:48300-68300 GCF_900634625.1 Parambassis ranga | reverse complement strand
GGAGTCTGCGTGGTTGAAGAACATCTTCACCTTCATCAGTCAACACCTGAGTGCTCTGACATGTGGCCCCGCCCCTCTGACAGCTGATCAATCAGTGACAGGTGAGTCGGCCAATCAGACACATCAGTATTATATTAATATTAGTATTGATTCTGCATGTTGCACATTTAATCAGTCTGTAAACACCAGCACCTCTGTCACATGATCGTTACGTCATCGTTCCACAGCTTCCTCCCACATACAGAGACATGATGATGATGATGATGATGATGATGATGATGAGGATGATGATGATGATGATGCTGATGATGATGCTGATGATGATTATGAGGATGATGAGGATGATGATGATGATGCTGATGATGATGCTGATGATGATGATGATGCTGATGATGATGATGATGCTGATGATGCTGATGATGATGAGGATGATGCTGATGATGATGCTGATGATGATGATGATGCTGATGATGATGATGCTGATGATGATGATGATGATGCTGATGATGATGCTGATGATGATGCTGATGATGATTATGAGGATGATGATGTGTTGATGAAGATTCTCAGTCATCCAGGTCATCATACGTAGAGCAGATTGAAGCAAGGCGTCTGGACTTGTAGAGTTTTCTAGAAGACGTTTCGCTGCTCATCCAAGCAGCTTCATCAGTTCTAACTGTTTGGTGGGGAAACATGGTTTATATGTGGTTACAGACCTGTGTGGGTGGGTCTGGGTAAAACTTAAAAACTTACAAACAATAGCACTAAATGTTTCCATACTTACCTGTGATGTTCTGGCTGACTGGGCCAGGTGTGTCTAACGACTGGCTAACGACTATGAAACTGCCGGAGGGGGACTGGTGGACAGCCCTTTGTTCTTACTGTGAGTCTGTGCAAACTTCCTGGGAATGGATGGAATCACTGCATTGTATGTGGTAGAAAGATGATGTCTGAGGCCACCACCTCTGTTAAGGGAAGGTTTTTCCAGCTTAACATAGATGCTTCCTTGACTCCTCTTTCATACCACCTTTCCTCCCTGTCTAAAATGTGAACGTTGTTGTCCTCAAAGGAGTGTCCTCTGTCTCTGAGGTGGAGGTGAACAGCTGAGTCTTGTCCTGAGGAGGTGGCTCTCCTGTGCTGAGGTCTGTAACCACATATAAACCATGTTTCCCACCAAACAGTTAGAACTGATGAAGCTGCTTGGATGAGCAGCAAAACGTCTTCTAGAAAACTCTACAAGTCCAGACGCGATGATGATGATGATGATGATGATGATGAGGATGATGATGGTGATGATGATGACTTGTTGTGTTGCAGGTGTGTGCGGTGAGCACAGTGTGTGTCAGCTCAGTGTGTGTGTGGTGCAGAGGATCCAGGAGAAGATGTGTGTCACACACAGTTTACCTGTCAGCTACAGGTGTGTGTCAGGCCTGCTGACATCATCACCATCAGAGATCATGTGACATGGACACGCAGCAGACCCGTCTTCCCATGTGTCCCTGTCTCTGTCCACAGGCTGCTGTCTGTCTCCGAGCTCGTCTCCCAGCAGCACCTGGCCTGTGTTAGTAACCTGTCCTGGAGCACCAATCAGCAGCGAGCATGGGCGAGGGAGGCGGAGCTGTCTCTGCCCGGGCAGCACGCCCTGCCCCGGGTCAACCTGCTGCTGATTGGCTGCCTGAGAGCAGGGCGTGGTGGAGAGTGGAGGCTGACGGACGGCAGCGGGAGCGTCAGGTGTGAGGTGAGTCAGGGGAGACACCCACCATCCTCCACCCTCTGTGGTTCTTCCTCCACCCCCTGTAGTCCTTCCTCCACCCCCTGTAGTCCTTCCTCCACCCCCTGTAGTCCTTCCTCCACCCTCTGTGGTTCTTCCTCCACCCTCTGTAGTTCTTCCTCCGTCCTCTGTAGTTCTTCCTCCACCCTCTGTAGTTCTTCCTCCGTCCTCTGTAGTCCTCTGTAGTCCTCTGTAGTTCTTCCTCCACCCCTGTGGTTCTTCCTCCACCCTCTGTGGTTCTTCCTCCGTCCTCTGTAGTTCTTCCTCCACCCTCTGTAGTTCTTCCTCCGTCCTCTGTAGTCCTCTGTAGTCCTCTGTGGTTCTTCCTCCACCCCTGTGGTTCATCCTCCACCCTCTGTGGTTCTTCCTCCACCCTCTGTGGTTCTTCCTCCACCCCTGTGGTTCTTCCTCCACCCTCTGTAGTTCTTCCTCCATCCTGGTTCCATTAAAGCAGACAGATGGAGGACTGTGTCAAGCATTAGATGGACACACAGACAGAAGTCTGGCCTTTGGACAGTTTACCTGACCACCTGTGTCCCACCTGTCTGTCCCTGCAGTGTCTGTCTCCTTCTCCTCTCTGGATGAATCGTCCCGTCTTCCTCCCTCACTGGAACTACATCCCCCACAATCCCGTAGTGCAGGATGTGGACGGACCTGCAGGCTACGTGGAGCTGATTGGTTCTCCTGTCCTGCTGTGTCCTGGTCCTGAGCAGGTGGTGGCTGTTGGTGGTGGAGAGGGGGCGGGGCTTAGCGGGGCAGTGGGAGTCAGAGAGGCCGCAGCGTTACTGCACAACAGGTGGGTCACATGACCTCTGACCTCTGTCAGCATTCATGATCTGTCTGACATGCCTGTCCATCTCAGGGTCAGAGGACAGCGGGTGTCTGTGTGTGGACGGGTGGGTTCCGTCTGCCCTCTGCTGGTCGTAGCAGGAACAACGTTCTTCTGTTTCACACTGACGGACGGCTCACACTCACTTCCTGTCCTCATAAAGGTAGGAAACACTGTACAGTTCACACACATGAGGGTTTCCATGACAACAGTAGATGATGAGGTGTCTCTCTGCAGGACAGCAGCAGGTTGTGGTGGTCTCAGTGTGTGTGTGTTGGACAGAGTGTGTGTGTGACGGATCTGCGTGTGTGTGTCCTGCGAGGCTGGAGAGGAAACAACATCCTGTGTGTGACTGAGCGCTCTGAATTACACAACAACTACACACAGGAACACACACCTGTGGCAGACACACACACACAGCTGGACACGCCTCTGATGTCACAGCATGAGGAGGTCTGTGAGAGGGCGGAGCCTGAGGCCGTCCAATCAGCTGTGAGGATGAAACGGTCCAGAGTCATCAGTTACCAGGTGAGGTCACTGACTCACAGACAAGCAGCCAGTCAGAGGTCAGGCTGTTTACCTGCGCCTCGTTCTGATAGGGCACGGTGACCGAGGTGGTGAGCGAGGGGGCGGGGCTCTACGTGATTGATGGGAAGGTGGGCCTGTGTCTGTCCTATCAGCCGCCTGTGAGGAGGAGACTGAGGGTGGGAGACGGAGTGGAGGTGAGTCTGTGATTGGACAGACATTATGACATCATCAGGACAGTCAGAGAGCATTAACCCATGACATGTCTGTTATCACCCCGTGTTTTGATTGATTGGTCTCTCTACAGCTGCACCATGTTCACTTCCTGTATCGGCCCTGTCCTGACTTCCCTCCCAGCATGCTTTGCACCTGTCTGCGCTCCAGCTTGAAGGTCACGGCCTTCAGTCGAGTGGGGGGAGCTCCGCCCGCCGCCCACTGCCCAGGTGATGGAGTGTTGCCACGGTTACTGCTGCAGAAAAACGTGGGCGTGTCTGAGTACCTGTGGGCGTGTCACCTGAGCTCACAGCTGTCACACAGGTGAGCTCCATGTCCGTCCATGTCAGCATGGTGATTGTCTGGAGCCAGCGTGTCCTTAGGTGTCCCTCTGTCTCTGTCTCAGCCTGGTCCTCGGCGTGCTGCAGCAGCAGTGTGTGTGTGTGTTGTCCTGGAAGCTTATGGAGTCTTTGTGGAGACAACAAGGACGAGGACGCAGGGACATCTATTCAGAGATGCTGGATGAGCCTCACAGCTGTCCTCTGACACAGGTAGACAGTCTGGACCCTGAGACGTCCACGTAGTGTCTCTGCAGTGTCTTAGTGTCTCCGTGTCTCTGCAGTACAGCGTGGACCCTGCTGTCCATCAGTATGTCAGTGTTTCGGAGCTCTGTCAGTCTCTGCAGTTGGACTGCTGGTCCTCGGTCTCACTGAGCTCTCTGCTGCCCCCTGATGGACCCAGTATGACTAGATCCCAGCTCAACTCGGCCCTGTCCTGGTCCTGCAAGACTCTGTCCTCTGACCCACAGACTGGGGACAGTCTCAGGTACAATGTGCGGAGTAAACCCTCGCCAATGTCTGACCTGAGGATCAGTCTGACTCACTGTGTCCTCCCTCAGACAGCGCCCCCTGCTGTTGGTGGGAGTGTTGGAGCTTCCATCTCAGACGTCTGAGCTCAAACACAGCCTGCAGCTCAGAGACGGTACAGGAGCTGTGGCCTGCATCGCCACGGAAACCAGTGAGGAGGATGATGGCGGTCAGATGCCCCCCTCTAACACCGCCTGGATCGGTACGTTTAATAAAATCTGTCTCAGAGTCAAGACAGTGCCTGAGTCCAGGAGGATTTTATGACTGTTCATCTACTGTGTGTGTGTCTGTCCCTGTGTGTGTGTGTGTGTCTGTGTGTGTTTCAGGCTGTCTGGTGTGTGTCCTGCAGTTCACGATGGTGATGGAGAGATTCCTTAAATCTGACTTCCCTTCCTACCAACACCTGGACCAGGAGAAGTTCATCACAAAGAAACACTCCAGGTACACACACGCACACACACACACACACGCACACAGACACACACACCTAATGTCACGACAAATACAAGACTTTAAACTTGTGTGTTTTCAACAGGGTTTATTTACAGTTTTCTCTGGACCATGTTCACATCCTCAGTCCTTCTGTTGCCATGGTAACACACCTGAGGCAGAAGGCGGAGTCATCAGAGAGTGACGTCACAGCGAGGAAAGACACAGCAGAAGAAGAGACTGCCTGGAGGAAGAGAAGAAGAGAGGAACCTGACTCTGTGTCCACGACAACATGCCCTCGGGGTGACGGAGCCCGGCCCTGTGTCTCCATAGTGATCAGGGTGGAGCAGAAGGAGGGCGTGACCTGGAGGAATGTGGGGGCGGGATCACACGTGGAGGGGGCGGGGCTTATCCTGTGCTTCTCAGTGAGAGCTGCAGTCATTGGTCCTGTGGTCAGCTGGGGACAGGACCCAAAAAACAGACCAATGATGGACAGAGAGACAGACAGACAGGGGGAGGACAAGGTAAGAGACACACAGTGGTTCCCATGATGCACCTGTGACTGGTCATGTGGTCTGTGTGTGCAGGTGGTGCTGATGTTCTGTGGTGGGTCAGCTCGGTGGTTTCCTGTCCTCCAGCCCGGCTGTCTGTACAGACTCACTGCTGCTGACACTCAGGTACCGCTCTGATGATGTCACAGGGGGCGGGGCTAAACCCTCACCTGTAGCTGTGGCAGGTGTCTCCGTCCTCTGAGCCGATCCGTCCCTGTCTCCACAGGACCCCGGTCTTCTGATTGGCTGTCAGGTCTCGGGGAGGAGCGGTGTTGACCTCCACACTGACTCCACCCTACAGGTCAGATCTGGTTGGAGGTTCCACACTCTGACACGCCCCCTGAGGCTGCACCCCTGCAGACAGGTACCACACACACACACACACACACACCAGTTTCTGTGTCCATGACACACAGTGTGTTACTGACATGTCCTCACTGACGTCCTCATTGTCTCTGTCTCCTCAGGCTCTCTCGCCCTCAGTCCTCTCTGTCTCTGAGGTTTTGGCCTGCAGGTAATCTGATTACAAAGCTTGATGAAGGAGCAGGTCTTACAGTACTACTGTGTGTGAACAGTCACACAGGTACAGCTCAGTCTCACTGGGGGATTGTGGGTAATCGTCTCCCATGCTTGGTCTCAGTCGGCGTCCTTTACTCATAGTCAACATCTGTGTGACACTGGTTACTGAAGCATTGTGACTGTGTGTGTGCACATGTGGGCTGTACGCACACACTAACCCTAACCCTTTGCAGTGAGTCCAACAACATGTTTACAGAAAAATGATCAGAATCAGAATCAGAATCAGAATCAGAATCATGTTTATTGCCATGTAAGTGAAGGGGGTTCACATTACTAGGAATTTGCCTTAGTGATTGGTGCATACAAAGAACATATAATAATTAACATGCAATAAGATAAAAACTAAGATAAAATTAAGTAAATAAACTAAAGTAAGGCTAAATTTACATGACAGACATGGTGTAACAGACATACAATGAACAGAACATAAAATACTGTGCGGATGAAATGGTAAACATAGACCCTTATATGATCGAATGGAACAGTGTAATAATGTAATAATGTAACAGGTACCACATGGATCGGTGAGGTGGTACTCGTGTGCAAGTAGTGCAAGATGGAGTAAACAGTGCAAATAGTCATCATTGTGCAGTGACTATACTAAAGTGACCTTCTGAAGACAGTGCAGAGCAGTGCATTAATTACAGTTCAACAGTCCAACAGCAGAGGGGAAGAAGCTGTTCTTGTGGCGTGAGGTTCTGGTCCGAATGGACCGTAACCTCCTGCCTGAGGGGAGTGGCTCAAAGAGTCCGTGTCCAGGGTGAGAAGGGTCAGCTGTGATCTGACCTGCACGCCTCAGAGTCCTGGAGACGTACAGGTCCTCGATAGATGGCAGGCTGCAGCCGATCACCTTCTCAGCAGAGCGCAGTCTGTGCCTGTCCCTGGCCGTGGCCCCAGCGTACCACACTGTGATGGAGGAGGTGAGGATGGACTCAATGATGGCCGTGTAGAACTGAACCATCATCCTGGCTGGCACCTTGAGTTTCCTCAGCTGCTGCAGGAAGTACATCCTCTGCTGGGCCTTTTTGATGAGGGAGCTGATGGTGAGCTCCCACTTGAGGTCCTGGGTGATGGTGGTACCCAGGAAGCGGAAAGAGTCCACTGTGGAGATGGAGGTGTCTGTCAGGGTGAGGGGGGGTGATGGAGCTGGCACTTTCCGAAAGTCTACCGTCATCTCCACTGTCTTCTGGGCATTCAGCTCCAGGTTGTTGTCAGCACACCAGGACACCAGACGGTCCACCTCCATCCTGTCCAGACTCATCCCCGTCTGAGATGAGTCCAATGAGGGTGGTGTCGTCAGCAAACTTAATCAGCTTGACAGACTGGTGGCTGGAGGTGCAGCAGTTGGTGTACAGGGAGAAGAGCAGAGGGGAAAGTACACAGCCTTGGGGGGTACCGGTGCTGATGGTCCTTGTTTCCGAGACATTCGTCCCCAGCCTCACATGCTGTCTCCTGTCTGTCAGGAAGTCAGTGATCCACCGGCAGATGGAGTCTGGAACATGCAGCAGGGACAGCTTGTCTTGGAGGAGAGCTGGGCAGATTGTGTTGAAAGCAGAGCTGAAGTCCACAAACAGGATCCTAGCATAGGTTCCCGGGGAGTCCAGATGCTGCAGGATGTAGTGAAGGGCCAGGTTGACAGCATCGTCCACAGATCTGTTGGCTCTGTAGGCGAACTGCAGGGGGTCCAGGAGGGGGGCTGTGATGGTCTTGAGGTGGGACAGTACCAGGCGCTCAAAGGACTTCATGGCTACAGACGTCAGTGCCACAGGTCTGTAGTCATTAAGACCAGTGATCCTTGGTTTCTTGGGAACTGGAACAATGGTGGAGGATTTGAAGCAGGCTGGCACATGGCATGACTCCAGAGAGGTGTTAAAGATGTCTGTGAGCACTGGAGTCAGCTCGTCTGCACAGTGTCTTAGGGAGGAGGGGGACACACCATCAGGTCCAGGAGCCTTGCGGGGGTTCAGTCTCCTGAACAGCCTGTTAACATCCTCCTCCAGGATTGAGAGGGCAGCTGAGGGGGAGGAGGAGGGGGGCAAGGAGGACTCTGATGGGGTATCTTTGATGTGGATGTCCGTGTTGATGGGGTGTGGAGAGGTGTGTGGAGAGGTGTCAGGGCTGGCTGATAGTCCATCAAAGCGGCAGTAGAACTCGTTCAGACTGTTAGCTAATTGCAGGTCGTCAGCTGAGTGGGGGGCTTTGGGCTTGTAGTTGGTGATCTGCCTCAGTCCTTTCCACACAGAGGCAGAGTCGTTAGCAGAGAACTGCTGCTGGATTTTCTCAGAGTACAGTGATTTAGCACTTCTCACCTCCTTGCTAAACCTGTACTTGGCCTGTTTGTAGCAGTCTCTGTCCCCACTTCTCGAACCAAGACACCTGTGTGTCTGTGTGTGTCTGTGTGTGTGTGTGTGTGTCTGTGTGTGTGTATCTGTGTGTGTCTGTGTGTGTCTGTGTGTAATAAATATTGGTCTGTGTGTCTGTGTGTGTCTGTGTGTGTCTGTCTGTCTGTGTCTGTCTGTGTCTGTGTGTGTGTATCTGTGTGTGTCTGTGTGTAATAAATATTGGTCTGTGTGTCTATCTGTGTCTGTCTGTGTCTGTCTGTGTCTGTGTGTGTCTGTGTGTGTCTGTGTGTAATAAATATTGGTCTGTGTGTCTGTGTGTGTCTGTGTGTAATAAATATTGGTCTGTGTGTCTTCAGGTCAGACCTGGTGTGTTTCCAGGGTCTGGTGTCTGAGAGGATCAGCCTGAGTGACAGGACCACGGACTCTGGACACACACACACAGGTGAACATGTGTTAAAACACAAACAGCTCTAACATCAGCTTCATTTGTAAACTTCTGTTTGTGTGTTTGTTGTGTGTTCAGGAGTGCGTCTCACACTGTGTGATCAAAGTGGGAGGAGCCTCCAGGTGTACCTGGACCTAAGCCACACCCCCTACCCACCTGGCCTGTTACCAGGCAACACATTACTGCTGTCTGCTTTCCAAAGGAGGATGTCCAGGTACAGTGTGTGTGTCTGTGTGTGTGTGTACTGATCTACTGTCCTCTGTGTGTGTTTATTCTGATCTGTCCTCTGTGTTTATTCTGATCTAATGTCCTCTGTGTGTGTTTGTGTGTGTGTGTGTGTGTACTGATCTACTGTCCTCTGTGTGTGTTTGTGTGTGTGTGTGTACTGATCTACTGTCCTCTGTGTGTGTTTATTCTGATCTGTCCTCTGTGTTTATTCTGATCTACTGTCCTCTGTGTGTGTTTGTGTGTGTGTGTGTGTACTGATCTACTGTCCTCTGTGTGTGTTTGTGTGTGTGTGTGTACTGATCTACTGTCCTCTGTGTGTGTTTATTCTGATCTGTCCTCTGTGTTTATTCTGATCTACTGTCCTCTGTGTGTGTTTGTGTGTGTGTGTGTACTGATCTACTGTCCTCTGTGTGTGTTTGTGTGTGTGTGTGTACTGATCTACTGTCCTGTGTGTGTTTCAGGGCAGGCAGTGTGTACTGCTCATATTTACCTGTCAGCTCCATAACGGTGATGTCACTGGGAGACACCAGGTAACACTCATCACTAACTTCCATTGGTCCTGCTGGTTTTAACTCTTTGTGTGTTTGTTGCAGATCTGTCCGTCCTCCTGTTCCCATGATGCATCTGGCTCAGTGGGCTCTAGACACAGAGCAGAGGTGCATTGTGGGTCAGGTCAAAGGTCACGTGGTGTGTTTCCTGTTCCTGCAGCTGCAGTGGAGCTGCTCACTGTGTGGCAGTGTGTACACAAAGGTACACAACACACTGTACACACAGGTACACAACACACACTGTACACAACACACTGTACACAACACACACTGTACACACACTGTACACAACACACACTGTACACAACACACACTGTACACAACACACTGTACACAACACACACTGTACACACACTGTACACAACACACACTGTACACAACACACACTGTACACAACACACACTGTACACAACACACTGTACACAACACACACTGTACACAACACACACTGTACACACACTCAGGTACACAACACACACTGTACACACACTGTACACAACACACACAGGTACACAACACACACTGTACACAACACACTGTACACAACACACACTGTACACACACTGTACACAACACACACTGTACACACACTGTACACAACACACACTGTACACAACACACACTGTACACAACACACACTGTACACAACACACTGTACACAACACACACTGTACACAACACACACTGTACACACACTCAGGTACACAACACACACTGTACACACAGGTACACAACACACACTGTACACAACACACAGGTACACAACACACTGTACACAACACACACAGGTACACAACACACTACACAACACACTGTAGACAACACACTGTACACAGTGAACAGAAGACAGTAAAGTTGTAGATTAGGATTAGATTTAAATAAAGTTATTTATTCCTCTCTCTCCCTCCCCCCTCTGTCTCTCCCTCTCTCCCCCCCTCTCTCTCTCCCCCCCCCCTCCCCTCTCTCTCTCCCTCTGCCCCTCCCCTCTCTCTCTCCCCCTCCCCTCCGTCTCTCTCCCCCTCCTCTCTCTCTCTCTCTCTCTCTCTCTCTCTCTCCCCCCCTCCCCTCTCTCTCTCTCTCTCTCTCTCTTTCTCCCTCCCCCCTCTGTCTCTCCCTCTGTCTCCCCCCCCCCCCCCTCCCTGTCTCTCTCTCAGTCTTGTTGCAGCCCTCGGTGTCCTTCGTCCTCGTCCGTCTTTCAGTCCAGAGCAAAGTAGGAACACATGACCTTAAAATCAAATCAGTTATTGATCCATGCTGTGTCGGGTGATGATGTCATCATGATGTCATGTTTGTGATGTATTGATCAGGCTGGTGATTGACGATGGGACGGGGGAGGCTCACGTCTGGGTCTCAGGTGCTCTGGTCCGTCCTCTGCTGGGATTGGCTGATTGTCAGTGGGAGGGGCTTCAGAGGGTTCTCAGGGTCAAAGGTCACCTCAGAGTGGTCCCTCGGGGACAGAGCTCGGTCAGTGGTCCCTGGTGTGTCTCTGAAGTGTCGGCTGTCCACAGACTTACCCTGTGTCTCTGGTAGGTGAGAGACGCTGAGGACGCTCTGCTCCACTTCCTGTTGTGTTGGTGCAGCAGTGACGCTGTGTGTCGGCCGCTCTGCCTCACCTGCAGGACACACTGCAGGCAGAGATCGGATGGTAACAACAACACAGTCTGACACAGACACACTGTCTCACACACACAGACACACACAGAGGTTCGGAGTGTTTGTTTGTTTGTTCCAGACCTTAGGCGGTTCAGTCGAGGAGACAGAGACTTCATGACCAGACTGACTCGTCCTCTGCAGCTCACCTGTCTGCACCTGACCTGACTGAAGGTCACAGCCCCTCACTGATGATGATGATGATGATGATGATGATGATGATGATGATGATGATGATGATGATGAGGATGAGGATGATGATGATGATGATGATGAAGATCAGCTTTATTATTCCCTCAGTTGTGGTGTAATGAGGTTTGACCAGTTATGATTGTTACATCAATGACACAGGTGTTTGTCGACGTGGGCGGAGCCAGAGAGCAGATTTTACTTGAAACTCCGTCATGTTACTGTAAATCTTCCAATGACAGAGCAGGAGGTTTGACCTTCATTAGATATTAAATGATTTCCTGTGAGAAGACTCTGCATGTGTTATTGTGTTATTGTGTGTTAACTCACTCACTGTGACTCTGCTCTGTTCATGTGTTATTTTGTGTTATTGTGTTATTGTGTGTTAACTCACTCGCTGTCACTCTGCTCTGTTCATGTGTTATTGTGTTATTGTGTTATTTTGTGTTAACTCGCTCGCTGTGACTCTGCTCTGTTCATGTGTTATTGTGTTATTTTGTGTTAACTCGCTCGCTGTGACTCCGCTCTGTTCATGTGTTATTGTGTTATTGTGTTATTTTGTGTTAACTCGCTCGCTGTGACTCTGCTCTGTTCATGTGTTATTGTGTTATTGTGTTATTGTGTGTTAACTCGCTCGCTGTGACTGCTCTGTTCAGGACTGTGGTGTAATACCCCAGGCCTCCAGCAGGGGGCGCCTCAGCTCCTCCATTGTTCTGCTCGGTCGTGCACTGACAGTCGTCTCCTGACGCCTGCTGAGTCATCAGCAGCACTGGTTCTGATTGGCTGAGCCTGGTTCAGGATTTATTTTCTGTTTTGATTCATAACTTTGAACTGTTTTTATTGACCCAGAAGAAAATCAGTAAAACATGATGTCACAGATTAAACTGTTACAAACAGCTGATCAGCTGATTCAGCTGTTTGTCCAACAGAGGCATAAACTCTTTAAAGAGCAAATAACTGACTGACTGCTGTCAGAGGTTTGTTGTGGAGCTGGAACAAGAACCCAGCTGTTGCTGTAACGCTAACATGTTGTAGCTACGGTGTAGCAGCCTGATGAGCAGCGGTGTTTTACTGACTGTTGACATGCACCAACACGTCTGACCTTCCCTCCTACAGCCCAGGTGTGCAGGCTCTGTTAGCATGTAGCAGCAGCATGTTGATCAGGCTCTGTTAGCATGTAGCAGCAGCGTGTTATCAGGCTCTGTTAGCATGTAGCAGCAGCGTGGTGATCAGGCTCTGTTAGCATGTAGCAGCAGCGTGGTGATCAGGCTCTGTTAGCATGTAGCAGCAGTGTGTTAATCAGGCTCTGTTAGCATGTAGCAGCAGCGTGGTGATCAGGCTCTGTTAGCATGTAGCAGCAGTGTGGTGATAAGGGAACGGGTCACCAGACCCCGAGCTGTCAGGGTGTTGTGGTTCTTGTCGTCATGGCTGCAGCTTGTTAACCAGGCTCTGTTAGCATGTAGCTGCAGCGTGTTGATCAGGCTCTGTTAGCATGTAGCTGCAGCGTGTTGATCAGGCTCTGTTAGCATGTAGCTGCAGCGTGTTAACCAGGCTCTGTTAGCATGTAGCTGCAGCGTGTTATCAGGCTCTGTTAGCATGTAGCAGCAGCGTGTTATCAGGCTCTGTTAGCATGTAGCTGCAGCGTGTTATCAGGCTCTGTTAGCATGTAGCTGCAGCGTGTTATCAGGCTCTGTTAGCATGTAGCTGCAGCGTGTTATCAGGCTCTGTTAGCATGTAGCTGCAGCGTGTTATCAGGCTCTGTTAGCATGTAGCTGCAGCGTGTTGTCAGGCTCTGTTAGCATGTAGCAGCAGCGTGTTGTCAGGCTCTGTTAGCATGTAGCTGCAGCGTGTTGTCAGGCTCTGGTCGTCTGACTTTCAGACTGAGTCACTGCAGCCGTTTCACAGCGTTTCTTCACATCTCTGCTGATGTTCAACCAGCTTCACCTGGTAACTGATGAGTCATCAGCTGCTCTCTGATTGGCCGATCATGTAAACACTGAGTGATGTCCAGTGTCACCTGTCCAGCTGCTCTCAGACATTTATCAGTCTTCATGGAGTTTACACAGTGAACATGGTGCTCTGACCTTTGACCTTCTTCCTGACACTCGTAGATATTTATAATCCTAATAATCAGCAGCCTCTCAGAGCTGCAGTTACACTGTTGGTCCTGAAGGGGGCGTCTGTCTGCTGCACTCTGCTGCTGCTCAGCTTCAAGCCTCTGCCTGTAGGAACAGCTGATGCGTCAGCAGCCGGGCTTCTGATTGGCTGCTGCCTGAACAGGAAGTGAAAGAGTCCGGACTTTCCAGCTGCTCTCAGATGACTGATGGTAAACCAGCAGCAAGGAAGCTAAACCTGAGAGGCTGGTTACATCACATGACCTGCCTGAACACACACACAGACACACACTGATCAGACCCAGCAGCATCCAGAGGAACCTGCAGTTCCTCCTGCAGCCTCCAGGGGCTGGTTCCAAAACCTGAGTCTGTCTCCAAAGACCTCCAAACTTAGAGCAGAATTAAACAGGCGTCCAGCCTGGTTTAAACTGTGGTTTAAACTCTGGTTAATTCCTTGTTTTTATGTTTGTACATGTCAGAATGTATCAATAATCTGAAACCTGTGGTAAAGATTCAGGGTTCATCCTCTGATGTGTTCACACTGTGCTGATCAATAAAGTCTGAGAGCTGAAATCAGCCAAACTGAGGACCAGTTGGATCAGGGTTAGGGGGTCTCCAGCTTTTTGAGGCCAGGACAGTGTATAGTCCCCATGCTGATTGAAAGTAAATGTAAATGTAAACTTGTATGTCCGTAACAAAGAGTTTCTCTTTCTTTTTATAAATAAAGGAATTCTGATTAACTTCACATCGTCAGTGACAAACAAGGAAATGATGTAATAACATTTGACAGTTCATGGAAAAGGTCAAAGGTCAGCTTCACATTATAGGTTCTCCCTGTTCCTTCAAAGCCTGTGTGTGTGAGTCAGTGGGAAAGCGGTATGAGGAGTTCTGCACACGTGTCTTATGAAGTATGAAAAGTCCGGGCCCAAACTAACTGGTTCTGGTTCTGGTTCTTGCCATCTCAGGAACATGAACAGGTTTCTCTGTTCTCATGGAGCGTGTCAGGCTTTAGTCTGTCTCAGTTGGCTGAGGGAGGAACAGAGACATTAATGTGGAACTGTTACATGTACTGTGTTTAATTAACACGTATTAGAGTTATGTTAAGTACGTAGGGAAAGCCAAGGAGATGGTGGTGGACTTATGAGACGACACTCTGGAGGGTCCTGACAAAACTGACCTCCATGCTGGACAATGAGTCCACCCCCTGCAGGACCCCCTGTCAGCCCTGCAGAGCAGCTTCAGACTGCTCCACCCTCGGTGTGTGGAGGAGAGATACAGAAGGTCTTTCCTTCCTGCTGCTGTCAGACTCTATAATAAACACTTCTGATAGGAGCAGTACACCGCAGTACACCACAGTGTACAATAAACTATTTATTTAGTTTCTGATGCACTATGTACAGTTTATAAACCACTTCTCCCTCCACTCACCTGTGAACAACTGTTAATATGTAAACTGTTTTTGATCCTAGTCTATTTTATCATGTATATATCTTTCCTAACTTATCTTTTGCTTCTTAATTAGAGAGGTCACATGTCAGAGAACCATCCAATCAGCAGCCTCCCTCAGAGCTGCAGTTACACTGTTGGTCCTGAAGGGGGCGTCTGTCTGCTACTCTCTCTGCTGCTGCTCAGCTTCAAGCCTCTGCCTGTAGGAACAGCTGATGCGTCAGCAGCCGGGCCTCTGATTGGCTGCTGCCTGAACAGGAAGTGAAAGAGTCCGGACTTTCCAGCTGCTCTCAGATGACTGATGGTAAACCAGCAGCAAGGAAGCTAAACCTGAGAGGCTGGTTACATCACATGACTGTGGACTCATGTGACCCCCTGATCACAGCTGTAGGATCAGAGCTTCATGTCTCAGCTGGCCCTGTCTGTCCCCTATGACTATAAAGCAAACTGCTTCAGCTTCAACATAATTAATGTGTCATATTTTCTAGGTCTGGTCTTGGTCCCTACAGAGACTTTATGTTGCTCAGAAGAAGCGACCCTCTGAGCAGCAGGTTTCCACACCTTGTTATTTATTTATTTATTTATTTGCTGATGTCTCCTGGGGTCTCTGTAGCGTCCCTTGATGAAGGTGACAGACCTGGATGTGTCCAAGCTGGACAGTGAGATCAGACATGGTGCGTCCCAACCACTGCAGTCTGTCCTTTAGACTTGCTGCCTCAGAGGGTTTGTTGCTGGCTCCTGTTCATCGTGCTGCAGGTCTTAATGATATACCAGAAGGTTATTAACTACAGCTGCAGGTCTTAATGATATACCAGAAGGTTATTAACTACAGCTGCAGGTCTTAATGATATACCAGAAGGTTATTAACTACAGCTGCAGGTCTTAATGATATACCAGAAGGTTATTAACTACAGCTGCAGGTCTTAATGATATACCAGAAGGTTATTAACTACAGCTGCAGGTCTTAATGATATACCAGAAGGTTATTAACTACAGCTGCAGGTCTTAATGATATACCAGAAGGTTATTAACTACAGCTGCAGGTTTTAATGATATACCAGAAGGTTATTAACTACAGCTGCAGGTTTGGCAGACCCCCTGTGGGCCCAGGTTTAGAACAGTGGAGCTGGATCACCTCCAAAGTTCAGACAGAAATGTTCTGATTGGCTGCTAAACAGGAAGAGAGTGATGGCCTTTAGGGGGCGTCTGTCTGCTTCAGTCAGTGGCTGTGACTGCAGTCCCTCTCTGGTCACTACATATGGTCCTATATAGAGCCTCCGCCATTTTGGAGAGCTGTCCGAAATCTTAGTGAGAAATTACAGACCCCATATATAAGTAGTGTCTATCCGATGGTAACTGCTGCTCCTGGTGACTGATGACTCATCAGCAGCACTGCCTCTGATTGGCTGCTGATCCAGAAGTGAAAGTAAACTGGGGACTTTCCAGAGTCTGCTGCTGCATTCAGGGGCTGCAGGAAAACTCACCTCCTCTCATGAAGGGAGCCTTAGAGCCTCAGTGTGAGAGCTGGTTTTTTACAGAGACACCTGAAGGCATCGTGTGGTCAGACTCCTCTGCCTCAGTGTGAGAGCTGGTTTTTACAGAGACACCTGAAGGCATCATGTGGTCAGACTGCTCTGCCTCAGTGTGAGAGCTGGTTTTTACAGAGACACCTGAAGGCATCATGTGGTCAGACTGCTCTGTGGTGAACAAACAGAACCAGTCAAACGAGGTCTGACACAGACAGACAAACAGTCATTGAAGCTGAACATCAGTGGGTGAAACATGACGACAGTTTCTCTGAGGTCGTGTTAGTCTCAGCTCTGTGCTGTGAAGCTGCAGCAGCAAACTGATGGTGATGAACTCAGCTTCATGTTTCACTGTGGGGTCACATGAATCAGCTGTTTGACTCTGATGATGACCTGGTCTCCAGCAGAGTCTGGATGTTTTACTGTCTCTGACAGGATTTATTCAGAGCTGGTAACATGCATGTGAAGGATGAACTGTGAGACCAGGAAGTGATGCTTAGAGTCATCTCTGAGGGGGAGCAGCTGAGGACGATGCTGAGGACGATGCTGAGGACGGCCTCTGAGTCTGAGGTGCCATCATGTCTGCTGCTGTCTGTGGGGCAGCAGGCTCAGGGTGAAGGACATCATCAGACTCATAAAAGCTGGCCATGTTGTGGGACAGGACCTGGACTCTTGGACAGAGGTGTCTGAGGACGATGCTGTCCAAAATAAAGACTGGACTGGACTGTCCCTCTCAGCGCTCCCCATTGATTTGTAACATGTTGATGAAGACTCTCAGTCATCAGGTCTTCTTCATTCAGGAGGTCGGTCTGGACTGGTAGAGTCCTCTTGAAGACGTCTCTCTGCTCCTCCATCAGCTCCATCAGCTCCAACTGTTGGTGGGAAACATGGTTTATATGTGGTGGAGGAGCTCAGTGGGGGGTCTGTGTGAGACTCTAATGTCTCCATACTTGGATCTAATGACTGACGTGCTGTTGTTAAGCTTTGCTGAGGTTGTCGTGCAGTTTACATGCAGCCCTTATGTGTACTTATCACCCCCCCCGCCTTCACAACAGAGCATCACAGATCATACAGCGCTCTCCGACGTTTAAAGTGGTGACATCATCGCTGTTATTAAAGTAAAGGAGTGGATCTCTGCCGGCTGAACACTCTGTAGTCAGCAGTTATAATCTGTGTCATTACAGATCAATAAAGGTTTATTAAACATTAATAAACACACAGCCGTCACACTGCATTCTTTAAACCATCATTATATTTATAGGACAGTCGGTCTGTGCAATGAGCCTGCATGTTAGCCTGTGACAGTGTTCTTTAGTGTAGGGACTCAGAGAAGATGACTGAAACTAACCAATAAAATCACCATTAAAACATTAACATTAAAACACAAACATTAAAACACAGGCTGTTTGTCAGACACAGTTAAAGAGCTTCACATGAGGACGTGGACAGGTAGAGTTTCATGAAGTGTTGCTGCTCCTCCATCAACAAATATTGATGTTGATACATCTGCAGAGTTTAAACTCCTCTGAACACAGGATGATTTTATCATTATTAATCATATAATAGTGAAGTAAACATTAACCTGTGCAGCCATGAAGCTCTGACTAACACCAGGAGGACGGTCAGAGGCTGATGAACTTGTCATGACAGCAGTCATTAAAGAGTTAAATCATTCGGCTCACTTTAGTGTGAACAGCATGTTTATATTTGATGACATGAGGGCTGTAAATAACTACACACTAAATAATAACACCTGAAGAAGTGCTGCTGTGTGTGTGTGTGTGTGTGTGTGTGTGCTGCCTGCAGCTGCTGCCTGTGTCTACCTGGACACTGATGACGTCACGCGCTCTCTGCTCTGTGATTGGCTGCTGTGTGTGTAAGAGCTGCTGCTGCTGAACTTTGTGTCACTTCAGAGAGTGAAGAGCTGAGGATGAGGATGATGAAGGTGTCTCTGCTGGTCCTCTGCGGTGTCCTCTGTGTCTCTGCTGATGGTGAGTGTCTCACTGTGAACTCAGACTGATCTCACACAGTCCTCATGTCTCTGTCTGTCTGCAGTTCTACATGAGGATCTGCGTATCCGTGGATGTTCAGACTCTGATGGAGAGTACATGTATGCTCTGGATGGTGAAGAGAGGTGGTACGCAGACTTCATCCACAAGACAGGAGTCCAGCCTCTGCCTGATTTTATCGGTAGTTTTAACTACCCAGGAACTTATCAACAAGCTGAGGCTGATCAACAGATCTGCCGAACAAACCTGCAGACAGCTCGTACAGTGATGAAGGACTTCAACAAGGAGAGAGGTAAAAACTAACTTTAATACTTTCTGCTGTTTAAACCACAGAAACTGAGATTATATCAGTGAGTCTGAAACATGAAGGAGATAAAACTAAGAGACTTAATTATGTTCTAATGTCTGTGAGAATAGTTTCAGATGATTAATACTATTGATCACTGACTGTTTTATATCTTTACTGTGTGAAGTTTCTGAAGTAAAAATATTTAATTAAACATTCAAAAACATTGAAAACATATTTGAATTATCTTAAATAAAATAACAAAACAAACTAAACAATGTTCATAAGCACAGGTCAACAACAAACATTCAGTCCCAGTGAGCTGATCATGTCAGTGTTTAACTGATCATTCAGTTTGATAATCAAATTTAGTTTGCAGACTTCAGGTGAGATCAGAGCAGCCTCTGTTCTGTCCAGCAGGTGGAGCCACAACCGATGGTCTGTTTATTGATCCCACAAGGAGATTGATTAGTTAAAAATTTTTTGCCATTGTGTATTTAAATATATTCTCTCTGATAAATTGTAATAAATCATTTGAGATCATGCTGAGGAACAGGAAGTCTTTTACTCTTATGTAGTAAATATATTATATTATTATTATTAGTTATAGTGGCTGTAGGGTTTCAGTCAGTGGTGTCCCTCCCTCCTTCAGGTGTGTCTGATCAGTTCTCTGGTTCTCTTCAATCTATATTGTTGTGTTTCTCAGAGCTGAACATATTGATATATCAATAACGTATTGATCTGTAACATATTGATGAACAGACTCTTGAACTGAGAGCTGTGAGGAAGAAGAGTTAAAGTTCTATAAGTGCTGAGCTGCAGCTTTGCACAGACTCAAAGTGTCTCTGAGCTGCTCTGCTGCTGTGTTGGATCTCTGTGATGATGTGAGGTCTCTGTCCTCAGACCCTCCTTCCAGCTTGATCATCTACCCCAGAGACGACGTGGACCTCGGGGTCAGGAACACTCTGATCTGTCATGTGTCTGGTTTCTATCCGGCTCCTGTCAAAGTCTCCTGGACCAAGAACGGAGACAACGTGACTGAGAAGTCCAGCATCAACGTCCCCTTCCCCAACAAAGACGGCTACTTCACCCAGATCTCCAGACTGGAGTTTGTCCCTGAGCCGGGAGACATCTACAGCTGCACTGTGGACCACCTGGCCCTGACCGAGCCGCTGACCAGGATCTGGGGTGAGACCACTTCATATAAGACCCTGTTCAGACTTGTGTAACCAATCCAGATAGAGCAGGATTCAGGCCGTATCAATTCAATTCAATTCAGTTTTATTTATATAGCGCATATTACAAACAGACATTGTCTCATATCCCTCTGAACAGCACAAATCCAGTGAAAGCTGATTTAAGTCCTGACTCACGTAATTGCACCATAATTAAAATGAGCTCGGTAAGTTTTCCAGTGGTGACAAATTACATTTGCACGCTCGTTTGTTTTCCTC
>NW_021144812.1:0-47800 GCF_900634625.1 Parambassis ranga | reverse complement strand
AGGAGGATGAGAGAGGAGAGGGGGAGAGAGAGAGAGCGAGAGAAGAGAGAGAGAGGGAGAGAGAGGATGAGTGGGATGAGATGGAGAGGGAAGAGGGGGTTGGAGGGGGAGAGAGGGAGAGAGAGAGAGAGAGGGGAGAGAGAGAGGAGAGGGAGAGAGAGGAGAACGGACAGACCTCAGCTCATTGAGAGGATGGTGGACAGCAGTGATTTTATGTTCTGTGTTATTTAAATGTTACTTATTAAATTGTGTATTAAATCGTTCTTGTCTCTGTGTTCTTAAACTCTTCTAACCTTGTTACATTATGTGTTTTCACCTATTTATAATTGAAGTAAACTTTTGAACAACTTCTCAGTGACACAGTAAATCATTTATTGTTCTGTTATGTACAATATTTACAAAGACACAGAACATTTCTAACTATTTACCAGTGGGCATTATGAAAATGTACAGTTTATTATTTATAAAGATCAGCAGAAAATACTATTCACAAAGAACATATATATAAATGTTTGGCTGAGCAGGAGTCCTTGGTGCTGCTGGACTGGATGATGCCACGGTGAAGACCTTGGAGTCCTCTGGCTGTGAGTGGGACATCATCTGGGGGAGGGGGGTGTCTGTCTCCTCTGTCCACCACATCGTCCATCAGGGTTTGCAGAGCTGACGATCGGCGGCTGCCATGTTACTAAAGATGTTTTTAAAAAGGGCAAAAATAAAAATAATAACTTCCACAGAGCGGCTTCCAACGCAGCTTAAAATATGAAAAGCTATAAAATATGTATCCTCACCCTCCAAAGGTGATGATGGTCAGTACACCTCCTCCAGGACAGACAGCTGGTCCTGCAGGGAGCCCCACTCTCCTCCACCCAGCAGTAATTCTCTGGTGCAGTGACAGACCTGATGCTTAATGACACATTAAAGCAGTGGTTTCAGGGTTATTTGCAGGGTTCTTACACATTTAGCTATTTATTTAAAGTATTCAAATTACAAACAGACCCTGTATCAAGTCTTACAACTGAATCAAATATAAATTACATTTAATCATATTTGTCTATCTACTGGTTATATATCTAGCGTTTGCTCAGTAACTGGTATATTAATTATGATCAATAATGGTTAAACAGCAGCTTACCGTCACCTCCCCACTGCACTCTCCCAGCCTGAAGAAAATGAGCCGTCACAGGTTTTGCTGCCGCTGGAGCCGCCTCTCCTCTTCCTCCAACAACAAATAAATATATTAAAATATTCCAAATTTCTAAATCCACACTGTTGTCCCGCTTGTTGTGTGTCCGTGTTGTGTCGCTGTCGCTGCTTTTGTTTTTCCCGGGGCAAAATGTATGACGTCGCGCCACAATCAGGAAGTGCTTTGAAGGCCAGACCGTCCCATTTACCAACGGTGGAGGATCCTCCGGAGGATCCTCAGGAGGACGCGGCCTCCTGAGACCGCGTAGGCTGCGTCCTCCGAAGGATGCAGACCCTGAATTGGGACACAGCTTGGGGCTGAGTCCATCTGGTCCTGCAGCTTTTCCCGGTCGTAGGCGACTGAACTCCCTCCTCACATCTTCTGTGGTGATGGTAACTGTGGACACAGAAGAGCAGAGAGAGAGATCTGATGGGGGAGGGTGGGGGGTTGTTAATGGAAGGTGGGGTAAGGGGGGCAGGGTGATGTTATTGATGGGAAGGTGAGACTGGTTAGTGTGGTTAGGGGGAGGGGGAGGAGGGGGAGGTACATTGTTGTTATCGACAGGTGTTAATGGTGCATCACAGGGAGGGGGAGGGTGGTCAGGGAGTGGACTATCAAACCTGTTGAAAAACAGGTTCAGCTGGTTGGCCTCCTGCAGATCTCCATCCATCAGCTGGTCGGAGATCCTATTGTGGCCGGTGATGGTTCGCATGCCACTCCATACCTCCCTCAAGTTGTTCCGGGCAAGTTGGCTCTCCAGCTTCCTCCTGTAGCTCTCCTTGCCCTCTCCAATCTTCTCCTTCACCTCTGCCTGGGCCCTCCTCATCTCCTCTCTGTCTCCACTCAAGAAGGCTGTCTTCTTTCTGTTGAGTGATGCCTTGATGTCCTTTGTCACCCATGGTTTATTGTTTGGAAAGCAGCGTATTGACCTGGTGGGGATTAGAGAACATATTCTGTGATACAGTCTGTGAGTGTGTCTACATCCTCACCGTGGGTGTCACAGAACACATCCCAGTCAGTCACCTCAAAACATCCCTGCAGGGTCTCCAGGGCTTCCGGTGTCCACCTCCGTACAGTTTTGGTGGTCACCGGCTGCCGCTGTACTGCTGGTATATACTGGGGTTTGAGGTGGACTAGGCTATGGTCTGATCTGCCCAAGGGAGGGAGAGCTATGGAGCTGTATGCCTCTTTAACATTAGCATACAGTAAATCTAGAGTTTTATTTTCTCTTGTTTTACAGTCCACAAACTGCTTGAAAGTGGGCAGAGTTGATTTCAGATTAACATGGTTAAAATCGCCAGAAATCGCTATGAAGGCATTAGGGTGCTGGGTCTGAAGCCTCGCGGTCACAGAGCTGATGACGTCAGTAGCCCGCGACGCCTCAGCCGAGGGAGCAATGTAAACAACGAGTACAATGGCGTGAGAGAACTCTCTGGGCAAATAATACGGACGTAGACTCACCGCTAGCAGTTCAATGTCCGGGCTGCACACACGCTCCTTTACCGTAACGTGTCCCGGGCTGCACCACCGGTTGTTCACGTAGAGCGCCAGTCCCCCTCCTTTCTTCCTGCCGCTCTCGGTGCAGTTCCTGTCCGCCCGTACCAACTGAAAGCCGGCTAAACTCACGGTAGAGTCCGGTATGTTTGCGTGCAGCCACGTCTCTGTAAAGCACATTACAGACGCCTCACGAAACACACACTCGCTCTTTGTGAGAGATGTTAACTAGTGATGGGACAAATGAAGCCGAGGCTTCGAGGCTTGCGCCGAGTAGAAGGGGGCGTGTCAGATGAAGCCTCGCTTCGAAGCGTGAGTCATTTTGCTGAAAACCACGTGACGACGTGGTCACGTGATTGGTTCGTTTTTTTCGTGTCAGTTTTCAAAACCGAGAACCGCGGGCGCTTCGTGGGTTGTGGTCATTGACAGTAAAAACTATGGACAGAGCTTCCGTGACGTCACCCGTTTGTTTCTGAAGAGCGGTTTTGAGGCTCAGTGGGAGGTTCCGGGACGTGATGACCGCCGCCATGTTGGCAGCGTCACGTCCGCCAAAACTCCAAATATGGACAAAGAGGGGGAGCACGAGCGGGGTTTAGGGGGGCGGGCGATCGTGGAAGCAGGAAACTCACACTGTGATACGTCAACTGTCTGTCACTCAAGCGGCAACGCCCATAATTAGGCGTAATTTTAAGTCCGAATACAATTGAAACTAGTGAGTTGTAAAAAAATTCACCCTCCCTACAATTGACACTAGAAGAGAACCTATCATCTGAGACCACAGTGGTTTTTTGTACCAGGCTGTAAACATGTTCATTTCTGCTGTGAAGTCGGCCATTTTAACATGGGAGTCTATGGGAAATTACTCGCTTTTGGAGCCAGCCCCCAGTGGTTGCGGCGTGAATTACAAGTTTTGACACTTCCGCATGGGCTTCCACTTTGAGCCCCGAAGGCTGCCGCTTGGTTGTGGTAGGTGGATAGCGCAGTGTCAGCAGTAGGGACTGTAGTAGTGAGTTGTCGTGGTAGTGAAGAATAGAATACAACACAATAACACAATAACGGACTGCATAACGGACTATATTAACTTCTGTGTTGAGAACACTGTTCCTTCCAAGAAGGTACGGTGTTTCTCCAACAACAAGCCGTGGATTAACCCTGACATTAAAGCTCTCCTGAAGGAGAAGAAGAGAGCTTTCAGGTCAGGGAGCATGGATGAGCTGAGGGCTGCACAGAGGGAGCTGAGGAGGAAGATCAGAGAGGGAAAAGCCAGCTACAGGAAGAAGATGGAGGAGCAGCTGCAGCAGCAGAACATCAGCGGGGTGTGGAGAAGCCTGAAAACCATCTCTGGCTACAACACACCCCACTCACAGGCTGAGGGGGATCAGAAGTGGGTCAATGACCTAAACCTACACTTCAATAGGTTTGATGTAGCACCCACTCCTCCCCCCTTGCAGTCGCACCTCCACTCTCTGACTCCCGGCCTTTGTTCCTCTCCCACAGCCCCCCACACTCTTAGCTTATCACAACATCAAACCACTTCACACCCACACAGAGACACTCATCCCCCACCCCCACCCCTGTCCTTCACAGCAGCCCAGGTGAGAACAGAACTCAGGAAAACCAAGACAAGGAAGGCAGCTGGACCAGATGCCATTAGCTCCAGGCTCCTTAAGTCCTGCGCAGACCAGCTGTGTGGAGTTATGGAGCACGTCTTCAATCTGAGCCTCAAGCTGGGGGTGGTACCACAGCTCTGGAAGACCTCCTGTGTGGTACCAGTGCCTAAAACACCGCACCCCAAAGACCTCAGCAGCTACAGACCAGTGGCTCTGACATCCCACCTCATGAAGACACTGGAGAGACTGGTCCTGAGACACCTCCGCTCCACAGTGGGCTCCTCCATGGATCCACTGCAGTTCGCCTACAGGCCTAATGTTGGAGTGGAGGATGCTGTCACCTTCCTGCTACACCGAGCTCTTTCTCACCTGGAGAAGCCCGGCAGCACTGTGAGAATCACCTTCTTTGATTTTTCCAGTGCTTTCAACACCATCCAGCCGGCGATCCTGAAGGACAAACTGGAGCAGACAGGGGTGGACCACCTGCTGTCAGAGTGGATCAGGGACTACCTCACAAACCGACCACAGTTTGTGAGAGCCCAGAACTGTGTGTCTGACCTGCTCACCTGTAACACGGGTGCCCCTCAGGGGACCGTCCTGGCCCCCTTCCTCTTCACCCTCTACACGTCGGACACAACACTGACGGCCGCGTGCTGCAGAAGTTCTCTGATGACACTGCGATTGTTGGTCTCATCAGAGATGACGATGACGCGGAGTACAGAGGACTGACGCAGAACTTTGTGGACTGGTGTCAGCGAAACCACCTCCTGATCAATGCAGGGAAAACCAAGGAGATGGTGGTGGACCCCCCTCACCGGTGAACATCCAGGGAATGGACATTGAGCAGGTGGACTCTTACAAATACCTGGGTGTTCACCTCAACAACAAACTGGACTGGACTCACAACACAGACGCACTGTACAGGAAGGGCCAGAGCAGGCTCTACCTGCTGAGGAGACGGCGGTCCTTTGGAGTGAAAGGGGCACTCCTGAAGACCTTCTATGACTCTGTGGTGGCATCAGTCATCATGTATGGTGTGGTCTGCTGGAACAGCAGCATCACTGAGAGGGAGAGGAAGAAGCTGGACAGAGTCATCAGGAAGTCCAGCTCTGTCCTGGGCTGCTCTCTGGACTCAGTGCAGGAGGTGGGGGACAGGAGGGTCCTGGCAAAACTAACATCCATGCTGGACAATGAGTCCCACCCCCTGCAGGACACCCTGTCAGCCCTGCAGAGCAGCTTCAGTGGCAGACTGCTCCACCCTCGGTGTGTGGAGGAGAGGTACAGAAGGTCTTTCCTTCCTGCTGCTGTCAGACTGTAGAATAAACACTTCTGATAGGAGCAGTACTCACACACCACAGTGTGCAATAAACTATTTATTTAGTTTCTGATGCACTATGTACAGTTTATAAACCATTTCTACCTCCACTCACCTGTGAACAACTGTTAATATGTAAACTGTTTATAATGTATATATCTTTTTATTGGTAGTCTATTTTATAATGTATATATCTTTTTCCTATCTTATCCCTTGCTGTCTGTATGCCGTTTCCCCATTGTGGGACTAATAAAGGTTTCTTAATCTTAATCTTAATAGTGAATAGTGAATAGTGAATAAGATTTAACATTACTTAAAATGGAGCCATCGAAAAGAGAAAAACATCTCCCGTTTAGGAATGGCTGCTCACAACAAAGTTTGTATAATGTTTGTGTAGGCCTACATTGTTATATAATTGTGTATCATCAGCAATAATTTTCTGTTAATTATATTGCACATGTTTGTTTGTTAGGTGAGGTGTTTGCTGTGTGACAGAGAGCTTGTGTACAACACCTAATAATACCTCATCAATGCTCATCAATGCTCAGGCATTATATTGCTTGAGCAATACATGAGAATGCTGAGTCTGCAGACAGACCAGACACCAGCCAAAATAGGCTATTATTACCTGCTTTTTATTATTCAAAACATAGTGTGTGTACCATGTATTTTTGTATCATATTAATTGGTTGCACTTTATATTAATTGTTATCATTAAAGGTTCCAGAAAGCAGGTGCTGGATGAGGCTGTGGTCAACCTGGTCATAAAAAACTCACAGCCATTTTCAGTAGAGGAAGATGTGGGGTTCAGGGAGCTCATTGATTTGTTGGAACTATCTTCTCCTGACCAGAAACTGTGAAAAAAGTCTTGTTCTTATCCCTAACTCCAAATCATTATTAGGAATAGACAGGGATTCAAGATTCAAGGCGTTTATTGTCATATGCACAGTATAGAAACTGGTTTCCCTGTCCAATGAAATTCTTACTTTGCTGCTCACACTGAATGCCATGAAGGTTTAAGAAAAACAAAATAGAAATAATTTGCAAAAGAGACATTTTAAGAGCAAAAAGATGCAAATAAGTACACAAAATATAAACTATGGAAGTATGGATTTTACTGATACTGCATGTAAACATTGTCATCATGTAAACAGTCAGTGTGTATGTGCGGGGTACAGTCCATTTCTTACAGACTCCTGTCAGCTGTTGAGGAGTCTGATGGCTGAAGAGGTAACAGAGTTACATAAAAAAGACTTGTGGGTTTGACAAAAATCTTTATTAAGAAAAGAGAAAATAAAATAAAATACATATAAAGCTATACTGTGGTAGTTTGTTCAAACTAAGATCTGAATGACTGCTGTCATAGTCAGCAGTTAACTCCAAGCAGATGTCACTAGTGAGTATTGAATGAAGCTTCGAGTAATGAACCTTTGAGCAACACATTGGGCTGGAAAGCCTCATTGCTTCATGAAGCTTCATTTGCCCATCACTAATGTTAACTCTTCCATCACCCATGACGATAGAAGGAAGATACGGCTTGTATCTTCTTTTCCTCAGCTGTCTTCTTTTGCCCCCTCTGCTTCCACGTTGTTTCCTTCTTAGTTCTTTGGGGATTTCGTGTCGCTGGCCATACATCCCGCTGTGCTGGAGACTCATCAGCTGATCCCTGGTGTAAACAATGGAGCCCTGGCGTGTTTCCGTTGTTCCAGTTTAACTGGGGATCATGTTGACTGGTGATATTTGTTTACATTCCAGGCAACCAGATGTGCTTGGTGTTGGCCTCCGCAGATTCGTCACAATCCGAGACAACTCCTATGCTGTGTGGCCGTCAAATGTCGCAAGATATAGATATCCGCGTTGAATAAAAACAGCCGTCCTGTCGATACCGTGCACAGAAAGTAATGAGAACGTGCTTATAAAACAAAACAGCCACATGTATAAATAAAGCCCCATGCGGGATTCGAAACTCTGCACAACAGCGATATGATTACCAACCCAGCGTCGTATTCTCTGCACCACGGACAAGCTACTGTCTCCCGTCGCTTTACCTGCACATATCTCCTTCACGGTGTTGGCCGTTCAACACACGTGAGTGATGCGGTGAACACGCCCATGTTAACCAGTGACAGTCACAACTTAACATGGCCCGACTTCTGTATCCTCAAAAACGAACGATCGTCTCACACAGCAAACTCAGGTGATGTAAAAACACACAGACATGGCCACCGAGGACACAAACCGTGGGTTGACAGCGTTTTTTGGGTTCGATGTAAACATTTAGAGCTAGTTTAAAGCTCTGTTTGATTACACTGCTGAGCCACAGACACCGGAAGCGAAATGCACCTTTCAAAATAAGAGCAGGTGGCACCATGCACAATACCAGTGTCGCTGTGACACACAGCGCTGCTTATGTTTTGAATGGTGGCTGTAGTCACAGCTTGATGTTGTGACAACTTAACATGGTCTGACTCTGTACAACTCTTACACATGAAAAACTGTGAAAGGTGATGTAAAGAACGCACAGACATGGTCATAGCAGCGTTCTGTGCCTTCGATGTAATCATTAAAAGCCTAAATAAGCCGTGCTTGATTACGCTACGGAGCCACACACACATTAAGTCAAAATAATGTTTATTGTTGTAACGATAGCTTCCATTTTACAAACACACTACACAATAAAATGCGGCATCCACAGGGGGTTGACCTATGCAGTTCCAGTGGAACCACCTCCCACACAGTGTACACTCGATCTAAGAGAAAAAAAACATGCATGACTGTTCCACAATCAATATCTTAAATTCCATTTAGAAGTGTAGAAGAATGTCCTTACCCATTTAGCGTGTGCATCATGCGTACCACACATTTGACACAGTTCAGACAGATCATCTGTTGATGAGAGATATTGATTATATTTCCTGAAATAAACACCTGTAATACGATATAAACCAACCTGTTTCATTGAGTAGCCTTTGGGCTATTTCCATCCGATATTGTGTGATTTGCTCTTTAGAAAAGGGTTCATTCAGCACCTCTTGGCCTAAAACCATATCTGCCAACTTAAACAAATATGTAGATGTAGGACCATTAACTAGTTCAGTATAAGTTGTATAAACAGATGACAACACATCCACTTACTTTACACACAATAACCCCACAGGAAGTTGCATCCTGCTGACTTGGATGAGCAACTGTACTACAAGCCCAGCGGGAGCAGTTCAGGCCTCGTTGTCTCATGAAAGCCCTGTTTAGCAGAAAGTAAATACCGGTACTCTGTTCAAGTTGTTGTCACAGCCAAGTCATTAAATGCTCCTTAAAGTTTTCCCCACCTGGTTACATCACTGCCTTGTTTTAGTGCTGCTGTCTGAGCACCAAATGGATCCAGATAGAGCGTGCGTTTGTCTTGTGGGTAAATAATCTAGAAAATAGCAATCCATCACAATCAAATAATCAAAATGTAAATTCTAATTGAGAACAGAAAAAACTCCTTACAGCCAATGTCCAATGGTTGTTATCACAAACTGCTCCCATCATAACGTCATACTCTGCTGGATTAACCTGTAATTTTGCCATACAGAACAGGGACTGTGAATGACTCTTTGTTGCCCACAGTGTGATAAAAGGCATAATAACTTACCTTCCTATGTCCTTTTAGTTTCCCCTGCCAAATTGCAGTCATTTGAAACGAATCGATCAAAAACACCCTTTTGTTCATTTGTTTTAACTTTTTAAAAACAACTGTCAGGTATGCATTAATAATCTGTAATGAAATTAAATAGTAATATAATTAAATAGTTCCACAAAACACACAACTTCTCCAAGGCCAAGTTTTTTGCTTACCTCACTTTCTACAAGTTTACCAGGCCCAAGGTGTTCCTTTAAGTTTTGGGTAAACAATTTATATGGGCCAATCTTACTCCATAAAATGTCTGGCTTTTTCCCAGCCCAAATTTTATTTACTACTGTAGAAAGAAAGTAAAAGTACTTGTAATGACAGACATCTGCACAGACAAAATACTGAAAGTCCATAATTACCAGTTTCCACTGAATCCGGTTGTATTGCTGACAGCAGTAGAGTAGTAGCAGCAGAGCCAGATGGTAGAGGAGCAGGGCTTGATGATGGAGGAGCAGGGCTAGGTGACGGAGGAGCAGGGCTAGGTGACGGAGGAGCAGGGCTAGGTGATGGAAGAGGTGAAGGGCTAGGTGGTGTTAGAGTAGGGCTAGATGACAGAGGAGGTGAAGGGCTAGGTGGCGGTGGAGCAGAGGTAGAGGGTATGGGAGCAGGTGAGTTGTATGGGGAGGAAATAGTGGATGGTGATGCTGAAAGTGTGGATAAGGAAGGCCATTTGTGGGGGATGCGGGGTGTGGGCTGTGTGTATTTGGTAAGGTGGTCAATGTTTACTTTATGCACCACCTTGTTCCTGTGGGAGATCAGGTCAGCACTTTTCCCTTCAATTTGTATGATGGTGAAGGGCCCAAGGAGTGATGTTTCTAGTTTTCCCCCCTTTCTTTGCTCCTGACGGATGTTTTGCCTCATGACCTGATCTCCCACAGCAAAGTTGTCCTCATGCCCCGTCTCCTCCCTCTTCCTCTTAACTTTAGCCCTGACCCTCTCAGTGTTTTTCAGGGAAACTGCATAATTTCTTTTCAGTGTTGATAATGTTTCCTGCCCCAACACATTCTCCACAATGCTATCGGTTACCTGAGAGGAAATATATCACAATGTTGGTAAACCAGATTGATGGATTACTGTACCATGCACCACATACATGTATTGAGAACACACCTCATACTCTTCTGGAATCTCAGTAGGATATCTTGCCTCCCTACCAAACATTAGAAAATAAGGCGAGAACTGAGTTGTCAGCTGTTTTTTTGTTCTCAGGGCAAACATTGTGGACTGCAGGTTGCTGTCCCAAGTCTCAGGCTTCTCCCCAACTAGTTTATTCAAAGTCCTGTAAGATCAAAGATAAACACAGTTACAGGATTGCAAAAAGTAACACAAAATCCACAAACATTATAAAAAAAATACCTTTGAATGGTCCCATTCATTTTCTCTACCAAGCCATTGGTCTGGGGGTGGTAGGGAGAACACAAGCTTCTCTTTATTCCCAGCTTGTCACAGATCTTATAGTTCATCTGGATTAACAATAATAATACTGAGACAAAACTTATCATTGAAAATAGGGGCAGATAACATGACAAGTGGTATTACCTGATTGACAAATTCACGTCCTTGGTCGGTTAAAAGCCTTTTTGGGGCACCAAATTTATAAAAGAAGTCCATAATACAGTCAACGACCTCCACTGCTCCTTTGGACTTCAGTGGGTATGCCTCTGTCCACTTTGTAAAGTAATCTATCATTACGCAAATGTACTGGTGGCCCTTCTTTGTTGGTGTGAGCTTGCCAATAAGGTCCATGCCCACTAGTTCCAGTGGCTCAGATATCTTAAACATAAAAAAGTCAAGTTATGGACATGGCTTCAATTGGAAATATGTTAAATGTTTTAAAGCAGTCACCTCAATGGGGATGTATGCCTTCTTTATTTTCGTAGTGTTTCTTCTGGCCTGGCATTCAGGACACTCAAATATCTACAATAATTTAAGTATGGGGTGAATAAAAGTTACCAAAAATTACCATGCACAGATTAAAAAAAAAAAACTTACCCATTTCCGTATGTCTTTTTCCATACCAGGCCAGTAATATCTACGTGAAATAGCATCAACGGTTTTCTCCATCCCACAATGGCCACCATGTTCACTAGCATGCAAATCCTTGAACACCTGGTTTGCTTCCTCAGGTGACTTAACAACTTTTGCAAGGTGTTCTTCCCGCTTGCGTCTTCGGCAAATATAGTAGAGCTGCTCATCTAATGATGATTCAGTTTATTTTTTTTTAATGAAATTGTAATTTACAATAGAAAATAAAACAACAGTTACCACTTACCCTTAATTAAGTAATTTTCACACCTTCTCCGGATAATGAACCGGCTCTTTGCCGAAGAGCCCACAGGATAAGCATTATTTGTCAGAAACCTTTCAATTTCCTGACCCATTTGGGGATTCATTTTTCCCTTCCTACACTCTCTAATTCTTACCTTAACAAACTCCACTTACCTATATCTTACCTGTTTCACTAATCTACTTTTAACTATCTGTATTCTCTTGCTAACTAAATTGCTATTGCTACTGCTGTCTCTATCTCTATCTCTATCTCTATCTCTATCTCTATCTCTATCTCTATCTCTATCTCTATCTCTCTCTCTCTCTCTCAAATCCACCAAACTCGCCACAAGTAGGCAATCATGGTTTACCTATATATATACCTTTTGTCATCTGTACCTTACAAGGTGGAACGTGTTGGGGAAATTGCACACAGATAGTTATTGGTTGAGGACTTATCAGCAGGACTTGTAGCACCATGGTTATTTTACCACAGGTGTAAGGAGGTGGACCCTTGATCCTTGTAATTAGAAAACCTTTGGAACAAATTCTGTTTGAACATCCTGCCTACAAAGTAGCCTGTAACCTCACTACAAACAAATACATGCAATGTCTAGGGGTGGCCATGCAGTCATGCAAGCTTTGATTTTGAAAGGTTCATCTGGCTTAATGTGTGTGTGGCTCCGTAGCGTAATCAAGCACGGCTTATTTAAGCTTTTAATGATTACATCGAAGGCACAGAACGCTGCTATGACCATGTCTGTGCGTTCTTTACATCACCTTTCACAGTTTTTCATGTGTAAGAGTTGTACAGAGTCAGACCATGTTAAGTTGTCACAACATCAAGCTGTGACTACAGCCACCATTCAAAACATAAGCAGCGCTGTGTGTCACAGCGACACTGGTATTGTGCATGGTGCCACCTGCTCTTATTTTGAAAGGTGCATTTCGCTTCCGGTGTCTGTGGCTCAGCAGTGTAATCAAACAGAGCTTTAAACTAGCTCTAAATGTTTACATCGAACCCAAAAAACGCTGTCAACCCACGGTCTGTGTCCTCGGTGGCCATGTCTGTGTGTTTTCACATCACCTGAGTTTGCTGTGTGAGACGATCGTTTGTTTTTGAGGATACAGAAGTCGGGCCATGTTAAGTTGTGACTGTCACTAGTTGACATGGGCGCGTTAACCTCGCCGCCTAAATGTGAGCGAGTGACAGAATCAACCACAGATATTGGGATAAAGCTGCATTTAGCTCCTTTATAGGGCACCATGGAAGATGATAACTGGACTGTGGTCACGTCGTGGTGGTTGTCTTTGAATGTTCTTCACAATACCAGCGTCGCTGTGACACACAGCGCTGCTTATGTTTTGAATGGTGGCTGTAGTTCGGTGGTCCGATCAAAAAGGCCAGAGTTACATATTTCACATGGTTCACATCAAATCCATTCAACGTGACGGTGTCCGTGCTTGTGTATTCTTCCCTATAGCTGAGTTTCGCTGTGTAAAACGCTGCTTTGTGTTGGTTTATTTCGCTTTTAAAGAGGGTCATCTGCCCATGTTAAGTTGTGACTGTCACTGGTTAACATGGGCGTGTTCACCGCATCACTCACGTGTGTTGAACGGCCAACACCGTGAAGGAGATATGTGCAGGTAAAGTAACAGGAGACAGTAGCTTGTCCGTGGTGCAGAGAATACGACGCTGGGTTGGTAATCATATTGCTGTTGTGCAGAGTTTCGAATCCCGCATGGGGCTTTATTTATACATGTGGCTGTTTTGTTTTATAAGCACGTTCTCATTACTTTCTGTGCACGGTATCGACAGGACGGCTGTTTTTATTCAACGCAGATATCTATATCTTGCGACATTTGACGGCCACACAGCATAGGAGTTGTCTCGGATTGTGACGAATCTGCGGAGGCCAACACCAAGCACATCTGGTTGCCTGGAATGTAAACAAATATCACCAGTCAACATGATCACCAGTTAAACTGGAACACCGTCACGGCCGAGACGCGGCATGATAAAAGTGCTCCAAAAGCGATGAAGACCACGAAGAAAGTCCGAAAAAGACGCATTATTACAGTGCCTGACCGCTTATACTTCGATTTAGTACGAAGAACGACTTAATACACCCGCGGTGTGCGGAGCTTCTCTGGCTGGCTGCTACCTCGAGGCCGCGCCGGAAGCTAATTTACTGTAAAAAAAATCATCATCAAAAAAATCATCTTCTTCAGTTCATTATTATCTGCAGGTAGATTTCCACATCATCATCACAGACAGATATCTCTGTAAATATAAACTGAACATGACTGTGTGTGTCTTCCTGTATGAAGTGTGTTCAGACTGTGACTTCTGTCAGAGTCGTCTGCCTGGTAACAGCTGATGTTTGGTCATGTGACCTCTGCTCTGCTTTTTAGAGCCGCTCTCAGCAGACTGAGAGTCAGAGTGAAGACAGCACAGCAGCAGCAGCATGGCTTCATCCTGTGTCAGCCTGACCCTCCTCCTCCTCACCTCTGTCTACGGAGCAGGTAGGACCAATGCTCTGATCACTGATCAATGCTCTGATCACTGATCAATAACTCTGTTTAAACTACAGTAACAGCAGGTAGGACCAATGCTCTGATCACTGATCAATGCTCTGATCACTGATCAATGCTCTGATCACTGATCAAAGCTCTGATCACTGATCAATGCTCTGATCACTGATCAATGCTCTGATCACTGATCAATGCTCTGATCACTGATCAAAGCTCTGATCACTGATCAATGCTCTGATCACTGATCAATGCTCTGATCACTGATCAATACTCTGTTTAAACTACAGTAACAGCAGGTAGGATCAATGCTCTGATCACTGATCAATGCTCTGATCACTGCTCTGATCACTGATCAATACTCTGTTTAATCTACACTAACAGCAGGTAGGATCAATAGTCTGATCACTGATCAATGCTCTGATCACTGATCAATACACTGTTTAATCTACAGTAACAGCAGGTAGGATCAATAGTCTGATCACTGATCAATGCTCTGATCACTGATCAATGCTCTGTTTAATCTACACTAACAGCAGGTAGGATCAATGCTCTGATCACTGATCAATACTCTGTTTAATCTACACTAACAGCAGGTAGGACCAATGCTCTGATCACCGATCAATGCTCTGATCAGTGTGTGTTGTGTTTCAGATGGATTTGAGACGTTCGGTGTGGATCGCTGTGTGTTTAACTCCTCTGAGCTGAAGGACATCCAGTACATCAGGTCTTATTTCTATGAGAAGGTGGAGTTCACCAGGTTTGACAGTAATGTGGGGAAGTTTGTTGGATTCACTGCGTACGGAGTGAAGAACGCAGAGGCCTGGAACAATAACACTGGATACCTGGCTAACATGAGAGCTCAGAGGGAGACGTACTGCCAATACAACATTGGGATCTGGTACAGCAACATTCTGGGTAAATCAGGTGAGTTTGTGTGAATCATCAGATCATCATGTTCAAACTGATCAACACATCAGGTCTGATTATTGATCTGTCATCAAGACTTATTGATCAACACAAAATACCAATGATCAACTTTCATCATCACAGATTAAAATCTCCCCCTGGTGGTGAAACTCTGCTACTGCAGCTACACAGTTAATAATAATCATTTGTTGTTGGTGACTGATGATCATGTTTATTGATATATTTTTTATCTGTATTGATTTATTTGATCTTCAGTTGTGACTGTAGTTTTAAATCATGATTGATAAGTGATGTCATTGATTACTGACCTGAAACAGTTAATGAAACCTGAAACAAACAAACAAACTGCTTTAACTGAAAACGTCTGGGTGAATTCATCTTCTTCTTTCTGTGTGTGTGTGTCTGTGTGTGTGTGTGTGTGTGTGTGTGTGTGTGTGTGTGTGTGTCCAGTGGCGCCCTCTGTCAGGCTGTACTCCACCACGCCCCCTCCTGGCAGTCATCCCTCCATGTTGGTCTGCAGAGTCTACGACTTCTACCCCAAACAGATCAGAGTGAGCTGGATCAGAGACGGACAGGAAGTCACCTCTGGGGTCACGTCCACTGACGAGCTGGCAGACGGTGATTGGTACTACCAGACCCACTCCCACCTGGAGTACACGCCCAGGTGAGTCCAGGTCCAGGTCCAGGTCCAGGTCCAGTCAGGTCTGTCAGTCAGTCAGTGATGCTGTTCTGTGTTCAGGTCTGGAGAGAAGATCTCATGTGTGGTGGAACACGCCAGTCTGAAGAAGCCCCTGATCACTGAGTGGGGTAAGAGGACAGGACTGTCTGTCTGTCTGCCTGTCTTTCGCCCATCTGTCTCTGTCTGTCTGTCTGTCTCTCACCTGACCGTCTGTCTGTGTGTCTCTCACCTGTGTGTCTCTCACCTGTTTGTCTCTCACATGTCTGTCTGTCTGTCTGTCCCTCTCTCACCTGTCTCTCTCTGTGTCCTCAGATCCGTCCATGCCTGAGTCAGAGAGGAATAAAATCGCCATCGGAGCTTCAGGTCTGATTCTGGGTCTGGTTCTGTCTCTGGCTGGATTCATCTACTACAAGAGGAAGGCCCGAGGTCAGACCGAGTCCACTTCCTGTTGTGTCCAGACTGGTTTCAGACCAGCTGGGACCAGTTTCAGTTCTTTTCATTCAGGAACACTACATGTTTCAGTCTGATATGGGACCAGGACTTGTTGTTGACCCTGTCCTCCTCTGGTCTTCTTCTGTTCCAGGCCGCATCCTGGTTCCTAATAACTGATCCTGGTCCTGATACTGGTCCGGATCCTGGTCCTGGTCCTGGTTCTGGTCCTGGTCCTGTCAGTAGGAACAGCTGCTTCCTCCTCCTGCTTCCTGCCTCCAGCTCAGCTGATGATTCCTCTCTGATCCAGGACTGCTCTCTGTTCTGGTCTAACCTGATCCAGGTCCTGGTGGACTGCTCTCTGTTCTGGACCAGGTGCTCTCTGGTGTATCAGCTTCTTGATGCTCTGAATCACGTGTAATCAGCTCTTAATGATTTTGACTGTTTGATTGATCTGGATGTTATTGATATTAAAGGTTAATCAATAAACTCTGATCCTCACTGTGTCTTTATCACCTGATGAAGAGGAGCAGCTCTGTGTCCATCAGTGTGACATCACATGTGACATCATGTGTGACATCACATGCAGGTCTGACAGGGAGCAGCTGTGTGGACTCCTCCTCTTCTTTCATGAACTCAGATGAAGTTTGTTTCAGAAGCAGCGGTTCATCAATCATGTTTCAGACTCTTCATCAGTTCAGAGATAAACTGAATCAGTTCATTGATTTTAATAATAACAGTGTCAGGACATATTGATCAGTCCTGTTTCAGTCTGGAATGTCCTCAGCTGACAGTCACTGTTATTTGTAGTCTCACACTGCCACCTACAGGCTGAACCTGTTTTTGCAGCTGATCAGAGCAGAGGAACATGAAACATTAAAAGGATCCATCAAACATTTAAACTTAATACTGACCCGAAAGGTAACATCAACATATTAACATATAACATATATTATTATATTAATATATATTTGTTTATAGTTAAAATGATCCATCAAACATTTAAACTATAAAAAAAATGCTGACCCAAAAGGTAAGTCAAGTCAAGTCAAGTCAGCTTTATTGTCAACTCTGCTATATGTGCTGAACATACAGAGAATCGAAATTGCGTTACTCTTCACTCCGCAACATATAACATGTAACTAAAAACTAAAGATAAATATAAAGTGTAAAAAATGTACCTACAATGAGGCACACACAAAATACAAGGCACATAATGAAGGCACAATGCAGTCAGAGTGCAAAAGATGTATAGTGCAAGTCAGTGCAGTTGGCATAATGTAACAGGAATGGTTTAACTTATAACAGCTTATTGAGACTGGTATGAGAGTGCAAAAGATGCAATGGTGCAAGTCAGTGCAGTTGGCATAATGTAACCGTCCAGGAATAGATTAAGTTATAGCAGCTTATATGAGACTGGTGTGACATGACAGGGTAAAAAGTGACTGGTGCACAGAGTTCCTTTGGTAAAGTGGCTGGTACAAAGAGTTCCTATCTTGGGTGGTGGTAGGGGTGAGGGGATGGTGGTAGGGGTAGGGGGTGGGGGGTGGTGTCAGGGAAGGGGGAGAAAGTGGGGCACAGCAGGGAGAGAGTTCAGCTTCCTGACAGCCTGGTGGATGAAGCTGTCCCTCAGTCTGCTGGTCCTGGCCCGGAGGCTTCAGTCTCTTTCCTGATGGCAGCAGACTGAAGAAGCGGTGTGAAGGGTGGGTGGGGTCTCCTGTGATGCGGAGGGCCTTTCGGGTGAGACGGCTGTCGTAGAGGTCTTGGAGGGAGGGGAGAGGGACGCCGGTGATCCTCTCAGCTGCTCTCACTATGCGATTCCTGCAGGTGGCGGTGCAGGCTCTGTACCACAGTGATGCAGCTGGACAGGATGCTCTCAACAGCCCCTCTGTAGAAGGTGCACAGGATGGAGGGAGGGGCTCTGGCTCTTCTGAGCTTGCGGAGGAAGTAGAGGCGCTGCTGTGCCTTCTTGGTCAGGGATGCAGTGTTGTTAGTCCAGGAGAGGTCCTCAGTGATGTGCACACCCAGGAACTTGGTGCTGCTCACCTAACATCAACATATTAACATATAACATATATTATTATATTAATATATATTTGTTTATAGTTAAAATGATCCATCAAACATTTAAACTATAAAAAAAATGCTGACCCAAAAGGTAACATCAACATATTAACAGTCTATTAACCATAAACACTAAACCACAGCAAGTTCTGATTCAACAGAAGTTTAATAACGTTGCTAAATGAATAGAACACAGTCATGAGTCCACATTAGTTCTGCCGTCAGCTCACCGGGCTCCTCAAACAGACGTTTTGGGTTTCTGTTGTTTGTGTGATCTCTGTGATCAGTTGAAGATCAGAGGAGCTGAGGCTCATGGTGACGTCTGAGGACCATTAAGCTGTGAAGCTGTGAAGCGTTCATGTTCATATGTCTGCAGGGTTTAAACTCTTTATTCTGAACAGTCTGTTTAATGGGTCATTATTGATCACAGAATGCTGAAGCACAGGTTAACCTGTGTGTCATGAAGCTCTGAGTATCTGAGTATCAGCACCTTAACCCCGAGGACACACAGGCTGATGAAGACCTCTTTGATGACCTCAGTCATGAAGCTGAGATTAGTATCAGCACCTTCACAGCAGAGTCCTGAAGCCCACCCAGAACTGTTTGAGGTTCTGAGGAGGCTCGACACAGCAGACCAACAAACATATATATAAACCAGTCAAAGGAGAAACATGAACTCCGGATGGAAATAAATGTGACTTTAAGGACACTGACAATAACAACAATGACAGCATTAATATGACACGTCTTACACTAAGAACAACAAGAACATCAGAACCACGGGGCAGACTACATACATGTTATATATCACATACATGTTATATATCACATGTATGTAATATATCACATACATGTGATATATTACATACATGTTATATACCCTGTAGTTCGACTGTTTCCCCGCTGACAGACAGACCGTTTCCATGGAAACATGATGATAAGGGATGATGCCATGGTTGTAGTCAACAAAAAGATGTTAGCATTGATGGTTGAAGCTATGTGGAGGGTGAAAATAGAGGCTAACAAAAAGTCATATGCAGCTAGCCAGCTGCTTTAAAGGTGTCGATCCAAAGGAACTATGGGAAGCTACCTACACCCAAAGAGACAGGCTTAGTACAAATGAGGGACAGGAATTACTACTGGGATCTGAAATGGACAGCAGGGATGGGATTATGAGGAGGATTTACAGCATTCTACAAAGGAATGCTAGGAGTTTAGATGCTAATGGACAGGAATTAGTTTAAAAGAAGACCAGAAATGATCTGTATCCAGGAAACCTGGCTAAATCCAAACAGATTTTAAAATATATGGTATAACTGTGAAAGGAAAGAGAAAATAGGGCAGGAGGGGCTGTGCTACTGTTGTTAAGAGGGGGATACAATATGAAAGGAAGGATAAGTGACTGGTTTGTGTAGTTATTGAGGCATGGACCAATAGGTCACTGTTTTATAATCCAAACCATCATTTGGAGGAGAAGTTGCAGGAAGTGATGGATACAGTCAATGACCCAGAGGTCTGGGCAGGGGATTTCAGTGGTCATAAAGAGCTATGGGAAGGTGGTAGAAGTTTATGGATAAAACAATCTGGTGGTAGTGAATGATGGTCGACCTGTACATTTCCTCTGCAATAGATATAATGATGGTCTCAGCTGAACAGCAGCAACATGTGATTGGGACTTATTGGACCAGTGTTCTTTGGGAAGTGATCATGTTCCTATAAGCACATTGGAAGGCGGGAAATCGAGGAGCCAGGTAATCTCACCTTAGGTTTCATTTCAAAAAGGCAAATTGGATAAAATATGAAGGAATAGGTCTGATAGACAGTGAACAGGATACAGAGGAATGGAACCGATCACTCCAAGTTTATATGGTCAGATTCATATGGTCAGATTCAAATGGTCAGTGGAAAGGATTCCTAGGAAGAAGGCTCCCAGTAGGGCTCCATGGTTCCTTGGTGGAACGAAGAATGCAGCAAAGCTGTTCATGCTAGGAACAGAGCTTTGAAGGAACTTAACTTGTATCCAATAGAGAATATGTTACAGAATACAAGAAACTGAGATCCAGAGCAAGAAGGATTATAAAAGAAGTCAAGAAGAGAGCTGCAGGGACTTTTGCTCCAGGTTGAGACCTGAGACCTCTTTGGAGTCTAGCTCACAAAATGAGCGGGGTATGCAGGCAGAAGTGCTGACCTGTTCTGTGTCCGTGAGGAGGCTGTAAGTAGTGAAGAGAAAGAGGATATGCTGGTAAAACAAGTTCAAACAGTCCAATGTTAGTGAAGAAAACAAAAGAATAAGAGAAGACGTAATAACAAGGCAAAGTAATAAATTACAGGAGGATAATGCTATAAATAGCTGTCTTACTTTAGATGAGCTGAAGAGAGCGATAAGTCAAGGTAAGGACCCTAGCCCAGGAAGAGACAGACCTGAGTATCGACCCTTCAAACATGCAGAGAGTTTGTTCTAGAGGAGCTGCTAGCTCTCATTAACAATGTGTGGGAGTCAGGTAAACTGCCTGAAGAACGGAACCATGCAGCAACAGACGGGTCCCTCAACAATGGACTCAGATATTAACTTGGATGTGGATATTCAAAGGGCTTTAGCCAACAAGGAAGCAGCTGTTGCTGTATTTACTGACATGGAAAAAGCTGATGATATGTTATGGAGAGAAGGATTATTAATCCCTCTGTATGATGTAGGAGGAAGAGGAGGATTATTAATCCCTCTGTATGATGTAGGAGGAAGAGGAGGATTATTAATCCCTCTGTATGATGTAGGAGGAAGAGGAGGATTATTAATCCCTCTGTATGGTGTAGGAGGAAGAGGAGGATTATTAATCCCTCTATGATGTAGGAGTAAGAGGAGGATTGTTTAACAATACAGGTTAAAGTTGGTAATGTGTCATCCAGAGAAGTGACGGCGCTCCATGGAAGTGTGATCAGCCCTGGGCTTTAAACATTTTAATTAATGGAATATTTAGCTCAGTGAGAAGGACTCTGGTCATTATGATGATGATGATGGGCTGTTGGGAAGAGGGGCAGGACTCTTGAACAAACTGCAGGACAGCCTGGATGAAGTGGCTGTTTGGACTAGACCCTGGGGATTTAAACCCTCAATGGACCAAACCACTTTATGGGGTTTGGATGTAAAAAGAAGACACCAGACAAAGTGTTTAGGACTGTGGACGGATGAAAACATAGAGAGAACAGTGATGAATGTTCTAAGATGTTTGGCAGGAGGACAGAGAAGCCCTGCTGATGATACAAAGCAATGACTCCATTCTATATCATGCACAGCTGTGCAGGGAAAGACAATAACTGCTCTGGCTGAACAGAAGAGACGCTGTAGCAACAACCAGGTTAAGACTGCAGCTTAGAAGCGGATCAGCCTGGACTGGGACGCATCCTGATGGACAGTGTGAGTGTGGAGAGGTGAGCATGTAATCTTACAATGTACAGGACTCACAGCTCAAAGGGAAAGCTGTTCAGAGAGCTGGGAGAGGCTGAGAGAGTTTTATATACACACCTTATTAAACCTGGAGGACATGAAGCAGATTCCACTGCTCTGGACTATATAATAAGATATGATCAATAACTGAACTGGCAGTAACTCTACGGAGACAGTAGAGGGCAGCAGTACGCTACGAAAGCGTCTAGTCTGTCTCAAACCAAAGAAGAAGAAGACAGACCGTTTCCTGCACGTCGTCTCCATCTCGGTAACGTATTGCGTCACTTCCTGTTTGTTTACTCGCTGCTGTGTTGTTGCGCTGTTGGTGCTACGGACTTTCTGCATTAGACACATTGTGTTTGCTTTTATTGTGGTAATACACAAGCACCTCAGTGTTAGAGTTAAGTGCACCAGTCTCTGGTTCCTTCTCGTTTACCACTGTAGCGAAGCTCACCGTGACTTAGCGGTTAGCATTAGCGCTTAGCATTAGCGCTTAGCATTAGCGCTTAGCATGGCTTCTTCCACTCGCTCTGCATCTCCCTCTCCTGCTCACTGCACGGTGTGTGACATGTTCAGCTGTTCCTCTGCCTCCTTTAGTGAGCGTGAGGTGTGCACAAAGTGCAGCTTATTCACTTATTAGAGGGTCGGGCGACACAGAGCCAGAAGCTGCTGCTGAGAGATCAGCATAAATACAGTAGGATTATAATCCATGTTGGTGTTAATGACGCCCAGCTCCGTCAGTCAGAGGTCACTGAAGTTAGTATCCAGCCGTTGTTACATCTTACAACATGGCATAGTTCCTGGAAGCCACAGTGAAGGAACTCTAAATCAGTCTGTGAAGGGTTTTCTTTGAACAGGTCCTTTAGGCTCATGGTAGACAGAAGCCAGCAGCTCACAGCTGCCTCGGTTGTTCTGGCAGCAGATGAGGAAACAGATGCTGGGGACACAATTATGGAGGCTTCCACATCTGTCGTTGCTGGGATGCTCCAGTTATCTCAACACACTCTTGTTGAGGGGCGACCTCAGAATGCTTTACGACTTCTTCCACACTTAACAAAATGTGATGAAGACATGGAGGAAGGACAGACATATGAACGTGTAGACCATGCTGGGCTATCTGCATGTCTTTAAGATCTTATCTTATCTTATCTTATCTTATCTTATATGAACGAGTAGACCATGCTGGGCATACTGCATGTCTTTAAGATAAGATTTATCTTATCTTATCTTATCTTATCTTATCTTATCTTATCTTATCTTATCTTATCTTATCTTATATGAACATGTAGACCATGCTGGGCATACTGCATGTCTTTGTGTGCCATGCATAGGTTGGTGGATGGGTAAAGACCCTTGGGGTGGATGGTCTGTCATGTTACACCAGTTTAGTGTCATTTGGATGTGGGCAGTATGAGTACATGATGCTCCCCTTTACGTTGCTACCAAAGGTCTACCAGGTCGTCTTCAGACCTTCAGAACTACTCGAGGTAGAACTGTACTTGCTCTAAGCTTTTTAAACAGTTTAATCTCAGCCGTGTGGGGTCGCTCCAACAGCAGCGTAATAAAGCACAAGTAGGAGGAAGCATGACGACTTTTAACACATGTCTGAAATTGTTACTGATGTTTCAGCATCACTTTAATGCCTGTAATGATTTTAACAGCAGAACCCAAATATCAAAAAGAGCTGCTCACACAGTTCAAACTTTTCCTTGGGTGATTTGAAGTATTGATTGTGTTTTCCTTCTTCCAGAGGGATCTAGACCTGTGACACTGGCACAGATGTTAATCTGGAGTGAGACCTCCCACACTTGGTTTTCCTCATAAACAACCATTCACTTCCTGCATACAGAACCTGGAAGGCCCGAGTGATCCCTGAACCCAATACCTGTGAGGTGACACTCCGCCTGCCCCTCTGCTACAACACTGTTATCAGTCATGTGGAGCATTCTGCAGGCCGCCACACAGGATTTATTTAAATCAAAGATAAGTCCAGTTAAAATATCTGTTACTTTCAAAGGATGTTAGAAACAACACACCCTGACCCCTCCACCCCTCCATCCAGCCAATACAGACACATACTGTAGGAGCTATTTTCCAGTTTATTGATGTTGGGTGTTGAATCTATAATTAGTTTATTTCTGGGTATTACTTTGTATGTTTAATGTAAGTTGTGTTTCATGCCTGCCCATGGAATAAACCCACCATCTAAACCATTTAAGAAACGACAGAGTTTTTTCTTCTGCCTTCATAAACCAAATACCCGTGTAAAAGTGTTGGACTTTAATTAAATTAAGTTGATCGGTTTAGTTTCTTTAAACTTTTAAATATTTTTGACAAATACTCACTTATTAGCCTACTCTTGATATGTATGTTGATGTTAATGATTTCCACACTCCTGTCCAGTAGGTGGCAGTAATAAACCTTAAGTGGTCACCAGCCGCTGTTTAATAAGTAGAAGAGGGGCCCGGGTTACGGACAGTAACACCTGTACACCTGTAGCTCACTGGAGTCTTTGACGTTATAATGCAGAGTGTGTGTTTTCTGTTTCTGCTGCGGATATAAGAAGCACTCAGAAGCCACTCGGTCCTCTACACCTGGGACACCACGACTACCAAACACCAGAGGAAGCTAGCCCGTGCTTCAGCGTCCGGCTAACTGCTAGCTCCTGTGGCTGCTGCCAGGTCAGTAATGACTGAAGTTTACTGTATCAAATAATAATATAAATAAATAAATATTAAATATGTGCACATCGTTTTTAGGACACGTTTGATACACGTGGGGAACGTTTCCCTTTGCAACAGCTGTAATGTTAGCACAGTTAGCCGCCTTGGCGTAGTCAAATATTGCGTTTATGTAGCTTCGATGATTTTCCAGCAACTCACTATGATTCAAGCTGTGTGTTGTGCATTGTTCTGAGTGTATGTGGTCTGTTAACGTCCCAAAGCAGTAACATGTGACTCCTGAGGCTAAAACGTTACGGTGTGTGGTGGTAGGAGGTGGTTTCCATTCGTTCATGTTGGCACTGCTGTAAAACCCGTCTCATCCAGCTCGGGTCATATTAAAGTTTCGTGGCTCTGTCAGTGCTTAACTTTGGCTGCAGCACATCCCCAGAGCCACAGCACATCCCCAGAGCCACAGCACATCCCCAGAGCCACAGCACATCCCCAGAGCCACAGCGCCACTCGGTTCACGGACAGTGGAAGGATCGTGCCAGGCTTCCTGTTAGACTGACGTCATCCCGATCGTCGTTAATAAAATAAACATTTGTCCTCCTCGGCTTCCTTCTTCCTTCTGTGATAGGGGTTTGTTAGGGCTGCTCGATTATTATATATATATATATATATGTATATATCATAAACACCATGATTATGATTCAAAGTGAAGTCACGACTATTCCAAACGATTATTCGTGGATTTAAAATTTTATTGAACTTGAAACAGGTTTTTCGACTGATGTTTATTACAGCTGAACTGACAAAAATAAAATAAACATGTGAACATATATTCAAATAATACATCAAAGTAAATATCAGACTGTGGTAGAGTACTCAATGCCACGATGAACACAGCAACATATAGTACGATTAGTATGTCAATGTTCAACTTAATGTTTAAATAGTTTTTGAGGCTAACAGCACACTGCTGGATGAACATCTTGTGCAACTTTGCCACAGCATGGATCAACAAGCTCAGGCAGTGCAGCTGTGGTGACGAGGTGGTGTGTGAGGTGTACCGCTTGTCCAAAGTAGTCTCGAACCCCGAGTAGCTAACGGTGCTGATCGTGCACGTCCTAGCTAACATGAATGTGATGCCTCTGTGATTTCTTGCATCTCTGGAGCTGGTTGATAGTCTGTTGCATTATAAAGAGTGCACTGGATGGATGCTGACAGGTGGTGGCAGGAGACCAGGAGACTTTAACTTTCTGCTGCTTTATCGCTTGGTCATAAACGACTTCCCCCAGGCAGCTAAAGTAGCTGCTGCCTCTCAAAGCGTGCTGAAAGTGAAGCTACGGTTTGTGTTCAGGTGGCACCGTGTCGCTGCTACGTTAACGTCACAGGAGAGAATGAGAGCAACATGTGAGCAGGGCGCTTGGCACAATAATCTATGACGAGTATCTTGTTTTCATAACCGTAGGAAGCCAAACTCGAAAATGAATTTCACTTAATGCCCAGCCCTGGTGTTTGTCTCTTTGTAGGAATACATGCTGGAACGTGCTAATAATGCTAAGGAGCACTTCAGGATGGCATGTGTTCCTTTATTTGGAGCAGTAGAATCTATTAAAGCATACAGTACAAGCTTATGGACCTACTAAGAAATTATTCCTAATGTAGTTTGATCGATTTAATTAATTTAATTAGTCGATCTTCTGTCAAATAATTGAACGGTTTCATCTGTGCACGTCCATTTTGGCCTCTTGCAGCACCCGTACTGTGGTGGAGACAGCGGCCTGCCGGAGTCTGTGCCAGCCGTGGGTCAGCAGCACCAAGCAGTGACACAACGGGGACTTTAAAGGACTGTGTTCAAGGACAGAAGTAAAGTGTAAGGACACAGTGTATGTACACTCAACAAAAATATAAACGCAACACTTTTGTTTTTGCTGGACTTGAAGATCTAAACTTCATTCCAGATACACAATATTACCATTCCTCTCAAACATTGTTCACAAATCTGTCTAAATGTGTGATAGTGAGCACTTCTGCTTTGCTGAGATAATCCATCCCACCTCACAGGTGTGCCACATCAAGATGCTGATCTGACATCATGATTAGTGCACAGGTGTACCTTAAACTGCCCACAATAAAAGGCCACCCTGAAATGTGCAGTTTTGTCTCACAGCAAAATGCCACAGATGCCACAAGCATTGAGGGAGCGTGCAATTGGCATGCTGACAGCAGGAATGTCAACCAGATCTGTTGCTTGTGCATTGAATGTTCATTTCTCCACCATAAGCCGTCTCCAAAGGCGTTTCAGAGAATATGGCAGTACATCCAACCGGCCTCACAACCGCAGACCACGAGTAACCACACCAGCCCAGGACCTCCACATCCAGCAGGTTCACCTCCGAGATCGTCTGAGACCAGCCACTCAGACAGCTGCTGAAACAATTGGTTTGCATAACCAAACAATTTCTGCACAAACTGTCAGAAACCGTCTCAGGGAAGCTCAACTGCATGCTCGCCGTCCTCATCGGGGTCTTAACCTGACTCCAGATCGTCGCCGTAACAGACTTGAGTGGGCAAATGCTCACATTCGATGGCGTCTAGCACGTTGGAGAGGTGTTCTCTTCACGGATGAATCTCGGTTTACATTGTTCAGGGCAGATGGCAGACAGCGTGTGTGGCGTCGTGTGGGTGAGCGCTTTGCTGATGTCAATGTTGTGGATCGAGTGGCCCATGGTGGTGGTGGGGTCATGGTATGGGCAGGCATCTGTTATGGACGAAGAACACAGGTGCATTTTATTGATGGCATTTTGAATGCACAGAGATACCGTGATGAGATCCTGAGGCCCATTGTTGTGCCATACATCCATGAACATCACCTCATGTTCAGCAAGATAATGCACGGCCCCATGTTGCAAGGATCTGTACACAATTCTTGGAAGCTGAAAATGTCCCAGTTCTTGCATGGCCAGCATACTCACCGGACATGTCACCCATTGAACATGTTTGGGATGTGCTTGACCGGCGTATACGACAGCGTGCACCAGTTCCCACTAATATCCAGCAACTTCGCACAGCCATTGAAGAGGAGTGGACCAACATTCCACAGGCCACAATAGACAATCTGATAAACTCTATGCGAAGAAGATGTGTTGCACTGCATGAGGCAAATGGTGGTCACACCAGATACTGACTGGTTCTGAGTCCCCAGACCGCCAATAAAGCAGAAACAAAATGCACATTTCAGGGTGGCCTTTTATTGTGGGCAGTTTAAGGTACACCTGTGCACTAATCATGATGTCAGATCAGCATCTTGATGTGGCACACCTGTGAGGTGGGATGGATTATCTCAGCAAAGCAGAAGTGCTCACTATCACACATTTAGACAGATTTGTGAACAATGTTTGAGAGGAATGGTAATATTGTGTATCTGGAATGAAGTTTAGATCTTCAAGTCCATCTCATGAAACATGGGAGCAAAAACAAAAGTGTTGCGTTTATATTTTTGTTGAGTGTATGTACACATGTACCAATGACAACTGAGACGACACTTAGCAACGACAGGGAATTCCAACAACATGTCCAAATGACAGGATGATCAAGTGGTTTGTGACTGTACACAGACAGACACAGTGAACGTATCGACACGCCAAACAGCACATGCAGACAACATAATAACACAGTATTGACGTCACAGTGGCACAAAGACATAGACATAAAGCGCATTGACATCATTTTGACCCAAATGGAACCCCATACTTTACAGCTTCTCTGTGTTTATATCACGTCATTATACTGAGGTTTGTAACTCATTCAGCAGTTTGTACACACAGTGGTGGTTTTGGGCACGGGCAGACCGGGCGGTCCCCCGGGGCGGCATCACACAGGGGGCGGCACGAGCAGTTGGAAAAAATATCATCTGCGCGGCGGTTTTCTATGTGTATTATAGATCACTGTGTGGAAAATTGGCAAATTAGCGCCCCCTGCAGCTGCAGGTACCCCAGATGCTGAGAAGCTGTGAGAGGAGGGGAGGGGGCGCAGATCACCTCTGGGTCTCCAAACGGAACGACAGGGAGTGAAGGAGGAGGTCTCACTCTGTCCTGATATCGTGCGTCACTGCGTGTTTGTGTGTAGCAGCGTGAATGATCGAAGGAGTGAGAGGTCTTACCGTTAAGATCATTAAACTACACGGAAGTTTTGGGGCAAACCGGACAGACAGCAGAGCTGCAGGCAGAGAGACTGAGAGTCTGATGCTGGACTGAGAGTCTGGTGCTGGACTGTAGTCTGATGCTGGACTGAGAGCCTGACAGGCTGTCAGTAAACTAAAGTAAGTACTGCTGCTGTCAGCTGGGTTATGAGGTAAATACAGGGTAAAAAGTGGGAATGATTATTTTTCATTCAGCCTCTCTTCACTCGATGCCCACAGCCTGGACCATCACACAGGTTTCAAAATCACTAGTTGCCCAAAGTGTGTGCACATTACAACCTTTATGCTGCTTATTAAATCTGAAAGCACTATCATTGTAACAAAGAATTATATTGATGTATAAATGTCCTGTTGTAGTACAGGGAAATATTTTAGTTTTGTCTGAATAAGCAAGGACATGTGTTTGATCTAGTTTACATGACTTATGTTAGTTTAATTTAAAATATAGACAATGGGGAATCTATTTTTTTATACCATTTATCATCATATTATCCATTTTGCAACCTGTCATGTTTGTTTCTCCTCTCTCTCTCATTCATCCACACTGTTTACACAGAGCGACTTACAGTTTCTCTCCAAGTGTTTAACACAATGTGTGGACAGTGGTGCTGAGCTGTGTCACAGACTCTTCCCTCTCTTGTTTTGTCCTCTGCTTCTTTCCTTGCAGCCTGCAGAGTGTGTGCTTTATTTTGAACATGCCCACACCTCTCTGCTTCGACAGTAGCGCTGACACAGAGCCCCGTGGTGCGGGGCGAGGAGGGAGTCTGAATGTGTAGGCAGCAGTGGCTCAGTGGTAGAGCAAGGTTGTCCAATAAGGCCCCTTTCACACTGGCGAAAGTCATTCCAGCTAGAGTAGGATTGTATCTGGATAGTCTTTAAGCTGGATACAATCAGACCTATTTTCAAATCTGGCTATCACACAAGTGTGTCCACACTAAATCTGGCTTAATCTGGCTTGTTTTGCGGTCCTCCAAACCACTAGGTGGCGCCTTGTAATATACGTTCAGGCTGCGTTAGGACCGTGTGTGCGCATGCATCGTGCGTTGTTTTTGTCTCGTCCAAGCGGCAGCCTTCGGGGCTCAAAGTTGAAGCCCATGCAGAAGTGTCAAAACTTGTAATTCACGTCGCAACTGCTGGGGGCTGGCTCCAAAAGCGAGTAATTTCCCATAGACTCCCATGTTAAAATGGCCGACTTCACAGCAGAAAAAAACATGTTTACAGCCTTGTACAAAAACCACTCTGGTCTCAGATGTGTCGATTGTACAGGGGGTGAATTACGCATAATTATGGGCGTTGCCGCTTGAGTGACAGACAGTTGACGTATCACAGCGCGAGTTTCCTGCTTCCACCCCTCTTTGTCCATCTCATTTCCCTCTGGGATTATTAAAGTATTTCAAAATCAAAAATCGAAACAGTTGTGTTGAAATGTGGTTTTAACTGTCCGTCCGTATTGGGGCCCCTCTCATGCTCGGGGCCCAAGGCAGTTACCTGGTTTGCCTACCGTGTTGTGACGGCTCTGGCTGTATGTAAACGTGAAGGATGCATACAGCTGTACCCCCCTCCCCCCTCTGGGAAGATCGGATCACAGCTTGATTCACCTCACCCCCTGTTACGAGCCCTTGGTTAAGAAGCTGCCTGTGACCACGAGGACAGTGAGGAGATGGTCAGAGGACAGCTGTCTGGCACTGCAGGGCTGCTTTGAGACAACAGACTGGGAGGTGCTCTGTGAGCCACATGGTGAGGACATTGATGGGCTTACAGGGTGCATCACTGACTACATCAATTTCTGTGTTGACTGCAACGTCACAACAAGGACTGTTAAATGTTACCCAAACAACAAGCCCTGGGTAACAAAGGACATCAAAGCCATCCTCAATGAAAAGAAGCAGGCTTTCAGAGGTGGCAACAGGGAGGAGCTGAGGGCCATTCAGAGAGACTTGAAGGTGAAAACCAGAGAGGCTAAAGAACACTACAGGAGGAAGCTGGAGTGGAAGCTCCAGCAGAACAACATGAGGGAGATCTGGAGCAGCATGAGGACCATCACAGGTTTCAGACCAGCTACCAGAGGGGTTGATGGTAGCGTGGAAAGGGCCAATGAATTAAACCTGTTCTTTAACAGATTTGACACTGCGGTCCCGGTCCACGCTGAGTCTCCTGTTTTGGAACCTGCACTGCTCCCTCCCCTCCCCCCTCTTGATGCCTCCATCACCTACAATGTAGAGAAGATTGATGCAAGGTGTCTGGACTTGTAGAGTTTTCTAGAAGACGTTTCGCTGCTCATCCGAGCAGCTTCATCAGTTCTAACTGTTTGGTGGGAAACATGGTTTATATGTGGTTACAGACCTATGTGGGTGGGTCTGGGTAAAACTTAAAAAAACTTAAAAACAATAGCACTAAATGTTTCCATACTTACCTGTGATGTTCTGGCTGACTGGGCCAGGTGTGTCTAACGACTATGAAACTGCCGGAGGGGGACTGGTTGACAGCCCTTTGTTCTTACTGTGAGTCTGTGCAAACTTCCTGGGAATGGATGGAATCACTGCATTGTATGTGGTAGAAAGATGATGTCTGAGGCCACCACCTCTGTTAAGGGAAGGTTTTTCCAGCTTAACATAGATGCTTCCTTGACTCCTCTTTCATACCACCTTTCCTTTCTGTCTAAAATGTGAACATTGTTGTCCTCAAAGGAGTGTCCTTTGTCTCTGAGGTGGAGGTGAACAGCTGAGTCTTGTCCTGAGGAGGTGGCTCTCCTGTGCTGAGCCATTCTTCTGTGGAGTGGTTGTTTAGTTTCTCCAATGTACAGATCAGAGCATTCCTCACTGCACTGGACTGCATATATCACATTGCTGTGTTTCTCCCTGGGAATCTTATCCTTCGGGTGAACCAGTCTCTGTCTCAGTGTTGTCATAGGTTTGAAATGGACCGGGATGTGATGGTTGTTGAAGATCCTGCGGAGTTTCTCTGATACTCCTGACACATATGGAATGGAGATGTTCTTTCTCCGCCGGTTGTTGTCCTTCTTCTTCTGAGGAAAAGAAGACACAAGCCGTATCTTCCTTCTATCGTCATGGGTAATGTTAGATCACTGGGTAATAAGATGGAAGAGTTAACATCTCTCACAAAGAGCGAGTGTGTGTTTCGTGAGGCGTCTGTAATGTGCTTTACAGAGACGTGGCTGCACGCAAACATACCGGACTCTACCGTGAGTTTAGCCGGCTTTCAGTTGGTACGGGCGGACAGGAACTGCACCGAGAGCGGCAGGAAGAAAGGAGGGGGACTGGCGCTCTACGTGAACAACCGGTGGTGCAGCCCGGGACACGTTACGGTAAAGGAGCGTGTGTGCAGCCCGGACATTGAACTGCTAGCGGTGAGTCTACGTCCATATTATTTGCCCAGAGAGTTCTCTCACGCCATTGTACTCGTTGTTTACATTGCTCCCTCGGCTGAGGCGTCGCGGGCTACTGACGTCATCAGCTCTGTGACCGTGAGGCTTCAGACCCAGCACCCTAATGCCTTCATAGCGATTTCTGGCGATTTTAACCATGTTAATCTGAAATCAACTCTGCCCACTTTCAAGCAGTTTGTGGACTGTAAAACAAGAGAAAATAAAACTCTAGATTTACTGTATGCTAATGTTAAAGAGGCATACAGCTCCATAGCTCTCCCTCCCTTGGGCAGATCAGACCATAGCCTAGTCCACCTCAAACCCCAGTATATACCAGCAGTACAGCGGCAGCCGGTGACCACCAAAACTGTACGGAGGTGGACACCGGAAGCCCTGGAGACCCTGCAGGGATGTTTTGAGGTGACTGACTGGGATGTGTTCTGTGACACCCACGGTGAGGATGTAGACACACTCACAGACTGTATCACAGAATATGTTCTCTAATCCCCACCAGGTCAATACGCTGCTTTCCAAACAATAAACCATGGGTGACAAAGGACATCAAGGCATCACTCAACAGAAAGAAGACAGCCTTCTTGAGTGGAGACAGAGAGGAGATGAGGAGGGCCCAGGCAGAGGTGAGGGAGAAGATTGGAGAGGGCAAGGAGAGCTACAGGAGGAAGCTGGAGAGCCAACTTGCCCGGAACAACCTGAGGGAGGTATGGAGTGGCATGAGAACCATCACCGGCCACAATAGGATCTCCGACCAGCTGATGGATGGAGATCTGCAGGAGGCCAACCAGCTGAACCTGTTTTTCAACAGGTTTGATAGTCCACTCCCTGACCACCCTCCCCCTCCCTGTGATGCACCATTAACACCTGTCGATAACAACAATGTACCTCCCCCTCCTCCCCCTCCCCCTAACCATACTAACCAGTCTCACCTCCCCATCAATAACATCACCCTGCCCCCCTTACCCCACCTTCCATTAACAACCCCCCACCCTCCCCCATCAGATCTCTCTCTCTGCTCTTCTGTGTCCACAGTTACCATCACCACAGAAGATGTGAGGAGGGAGTTCAGTCGCCTATGACCGGGAAAAGCTGCAGGACCGGACGGACTCAGCCCCAGAGTACTCAGGGACTGCGCCACACAGCTGTGTGGGGTCTTCCAGCACATCTTCTCCCTGGGTCTGAGCCTGATGACTGTCCCTGCCCTGTGGAAGACAACATGCCTTGTTCCTGTGCCCAAGACCAAACATCCAAGCACACACAGCGACCACAGACCAGTTGCTCTGACTTCACATGTGATGAAGTCTCTGGAGAGGCTGGTCCTGAAACACCTGCGTGCTGTTGTGGAACCATCGCTGGACCCCCTGCAGTTTGCTTACCAGCCCCGTATTGGAGTGGAGGACGCCATCATCTACCTGCTGCACAGAGCACACACCTACTTGGAGGAGGCAGGTAACACTGTTAGAATCATGTTCTTTGATTTTTCCAGTGCGTTTAACACCGTGCAGCCTGCCCTTTTGAATAGGAAGCTCCTGGACATGCAGGTAGAGACCCCACTGGTCACCTGGATCACTAACTATCTTACAGGTCGACCACAATTTGTGAGGCTGAGGAACACCGTCTCGGACACGATAGTGAGCAGCACGGGGGCACCCCAGGGCACGGTACTGTCTCCATTCCTGTTCACACTCTATACATCGGACTTCAGACACTGCTCACAGTCCTGCCACCTGCAGACGTTCTCGGATGACTCTGCCATTGTGGGCTGTACCAGCAGAGGTCGGGAGGCGGAGTATATGAGTGTGGTGGACAGCTTTGTGGAGTGGTGCGGACAGAACCACCTGCAGCTGAATGTCACAAACACAAGAGAGCTGGTGGTGGACTTCAGGAAGCACCAGACACTCCCTAACCCGGTCAGCATCAAGGGTACCAACGTGGACATTGTGGACAGCTACAAATACCTGGGTGTCCACATTGACCACAAACTGGACTGGTCCACAAACGCAGAGGCAACATACAGGAAGGGACAGAGTCGCCTGTATCTACTGAGGAGACTCAGGTCCTTTAACGTCTGCCAGACCATGCTGCAGATGTTTTACCACTCGGTGGTCTCCAGCGTCATCTTCTACGCTGCAGTGTGCTGGGGCAGCAGGATGAAGACGGCCGACACCAACAGACTCAACAAGCTCATCAGGAAGGCTGGCTCGGTGCTGGGAGTGGAGCTGGAGTCTGTGGTGGAGGTGACGGAGAGGAGGATACTGAGGAAACTCCTCAGTATTCGTAACAACACGTCTCACCCCCTGCAGGACACACTGCTGTCCTACAGGAGCACATTCAGCGGTAGACTGAGACTACGAGGAGCAGCACAGAACGCCACAGGAGGTCCTTCCTGCCAGAGGCCATCAGACTGTATAACTCCTCCCCTTTCTGTAGGGAGAAGCGCTAGATAATCATGTCAGGCATCACTGTCATTCCCTCCACTTGTCTATATTATGTTTACTTAGCACCTTACATCTCCATATTTGTATCCATGTATCATATATTGTGCTCATACTGCGTACTGTACTCTTTTTTTGATTATAGTGACACTTATACTTATACTCTGTACTTAACTGCATTTATTGTGACTTGATACCTCTGGCACAAGAATTTCCGGGATTAATAAAGTTTTATCTTATCTTATCTTATCTTGTTGTTGGGGGGTCTTGTTTTTGTGGCTTTGATGAGTGCCCACTTAGCCACATGTTTGCAGGGCCTTCCTGATGTGGTGTTGCTCCTTCTTCTTCCCCTCTGAGCTGGTGGGTACAGTTTGTGCTCTGTGCTGCAGGGTCCTGATGACTCCCAGTTTGTGTTCCAGTGGGTGGTGTGAATCAAACAACAGGTACTGGTCCATGTGTGTGGGTTTCCTGTACACTTCCACATTGAGGCTCCTGTCCTCCTCAATATGTACTGTGCAGTCCAAGAAGGCCAGATTGTTGTCCCTGGTGTCCTCGCGAGTGAACTTGATGTTGTTATCCACTTTTGACCCAGGTGTCATCCACATATCTAAACCAGTGGGTGGGGGTGGTTCCAGGATAGGAACTCAGGGCTCTTCTCTCCACTTCTTCCATGTAGAGGTTGGCCACAATAGGAGACACAGGTGATCCCATCGCACAGCCGTGCTTCTGTCTGTAAAAGTTCCCATTGTACTGGAAATATGTGGTGGTCAGGCAGAGGTCCAGCAGGTCACAGATGTGGTCTGGCGTTAGGTTGGCAGCAAGGCTGCTGGACCTGATGGCGTAAAGCTGGATCCATACTCCACGAGAACAGAGAACCCCCCCCCCCCCCCCCCTGCAGACGTTACGCCCACAACATGACGTCATTTTTCTCTCGGACCGCCCGTTGTGCAGCGAGCTCGGACACATGGTCCGGGTAGAACTTTTTCTCTCAGGGCTGTGCGTCAGCCATGCTGTGATTGGTCTGAATTTATTGTGGGCGTGATGAATGTGATGAAGCCAAGAGGTTCTTCAGGTGAGAACACACAGACAGAAGGAGGAAGCACAGCGACGATGGACAGTTTAGAGGAGCAGCTGCAAACAGCTCCTGGAAGGAGAAACACGGCGCACAGAGAGAGTCTGTCCACAAGGTGGTGATAAAAACTAATCCCAGTATGGATCACAGCGTTACAGCGGCTGGACGCACAGTAAACCCCCGGAGGCAGGATGTGTTACTGCAGACAGTCATCCACACATTCACAGAGTTAAACTCACACAGACCAGAGGTCTGCTGCAGTCAGCTACACTGATCTTCTATCTGTTGTCAGCTGTGCGTCCTCTGCCCTGAACATTAGCAGCTCGTTAGTCCAGGTAACCACGACTGTGCTCACAGTTTACAACACAACTGCATTGTCAACCTTTTGTCTGTGACTTGCGCTGTGTAGGAGCCGTATGAGGAGTTCTGCACACACACATCTCGTGGAGTATGGTACCTCCATGCCGAAAAGACCTTTTTTTTTTACTCTTACCACCCGTGGAGCGAGTTCTCTGTTCTCTGTTCTCGTGGAGTATGGAACAGCCTTTAGCCCTCGGATCCTCAAAGACTGTGCTGACCAGCTCTGTGGAGTGCTTCACTGGGTCTTCACCATGAGCCTGAGTCTCCAGAGGGTCCCTGTGCTGTGGAAGACGTCCTGCATAGTGCCGATGCCGAAGACGCCGCGGCCCAGTGGTTCTTTGGACTACTGACCAGTGGCACTGATGTCACACATCATGAAGACCCTGGAGAGACTCATTCTGGAACAGCTCCGGCCTACTGTTAGGCCTCACCTGGACCCTCTCCAGTTCGCCTACCAGCCCCAGCTGGGAGTTGAGGATGCCATCATCTACCTGCTGAACCGTGTCTACACCCACCTGGACAAGCCAGCGAGCTGTGAGGGTCATTGTGGCCTAGGGGCCTGTGGGAGCTCTGTAGCAGGAGGGACAGAGAGAGAGTGGGTGTGTCACTTGAGGAAGACCAGGGGAGGGAGGGCTTGATCTGCTGCAGGTGTTGGGTGTTTGGTGATTACTCTCTGCCTTTCTTTTGTCTGCAGTAGGAGGCTGCAGGAGAGAGGAGATAAAGACAGCAGAGAGAGAAAGGAGAGCCGAAGGACTCGGCTGGCAGTGCAGAGTTTTTTTTAGCAGACTTGTTGCTCATGCCGCTGAAACTGCCCGGCAGCATGTGTTGGTGGTGGGAAATAAAGCCGAACAGTTCAACTCTCACTCCAGAGGCCTGCCTGTTCTGTCCCAGGAAGAGCCCAGTAGCACAGAACTGCTACAGTTGTGTTCTTTGACTTCTCCAGTGCCTTCAACACATCAAGCTGCTCTCCTGGGTGAGAAACTGACAGAGCTGCAGGTAGAGCCCCCCCTTGTGTCATTGATTGTGGATTATCTAACTGGTAGACCACGTTATGTGCGGATGCAGCGGTGTTTGTCTGACAAGTGGTCAGCAGCACCACAGGGACCGTCCTCTCTCCCTTCCTCTTCACGCTCTACACCTCAGCTTCAGCTACCAGACAGAGTCATGTCACCTCCAGAAGTTCTCTGAGGACTCTGCCACAGTGGGCTGTATCAGCAAAGTTGGAGAGTCTGAGTATGGGACTGGTGGACAGTTTTGTCACATGGTCTATGTTCTGAGGAGGCTCTGGTCCTTTAATATCTGTTGGACCATGCTGAGTCTGTGGCAGCCATGTTGTTTGCTGTTGTGTGCTGGGGCAGCAGACTGAGAGCAGCGGACACAAACATACTTAAACTGATCAGGAGGGCCGGGGATGTGGTGGGGGTGGAGCTGGATTCCCTGACAGCAGTGTCAGACAGAAGGATGCTGTCAGAGCTGCAGGGGATCCTGGAGAACAGCCTCCATCCTCTCCACCACGTGCTGCTGAGGAGCAGGAGGACTTTCAGCAGACTGACCCCTCACACTGATCTCCTCCCTCTGAGAGCAGATCTGTCTTGTAATCATTTCCATATTGGATTTATTTAGACGAGATTTTACAGCACACAGTGTTAGTTGTATTATATATGATCAGTCTTCACTTGCCTGGAATGTTTATTATTGTTTAGAATTTATTAGGTTTTATTTTACTCTTACTACTTTACCTTATTTTATATTTCCAACCTGTGTTTTTTGGTATACATGGAGCAGCTGGAATGAAAGCACTTTCCCCCTGGGATCAATAAAGTCATTCTAATACAGGGCATATTACATACATGTTATGAATCATGCATAGTACACATCGCACTCATATAAACATCATATAAAAAGCTATTTCTCTACTTTTCAAATGGAATCTCTCCTCATACATGTCTGTGGCTGTTTCTCTGCCGGTAGCGAGATCAGCGAGAGTTCAGTGTGACCGCATTTTATTTTGAAAATCCACCGGAAACTCTTTTATTCTGGTGACTGACTTCCTGTCTGCTCGATGTAGTTGGTGCAACTAGACGCGTCTTGCACTGTCTCTGCACTTGTGGAGCAGCAACGCTTCTGGGGCGCTTCTGAATGTTATGAATCACTGCACAGTACACACCACACTCCACCAACATCATCAGGGTTACTGCCACTAGATAATCAGTTTTTTTGTAACTAAAACTTTTCCAGTAGAGATGTTAGTTAAAGTCATGAATGTGTGAATATAAAGTGTTTGAAGCTGAAAAGATGAAAAAGATCAATTATTAGTTGAACCATAAAAAAATTGGTTACCTGTGTGTGTCACCTGCAGCTGCTGCCTGTGTCTACCTGGACACTGATGACGTCACGCGCTCTCTGCTCTGTGATTGGCTGCTGTGTGTGTAAGAGCTGCTGCTGCTGAACTTTGTGTCAGTTTGACTTCAGAGAGTGAAGAGCTGAGGATGAGGATGATGAAGGTGTCTCTGCTGGTCCTCTGCGGTGTCCTCTGTGTCTCTGCTGATGGTGAGTGTCTCACTGTGAACTCAGACTGATCACACACAGTCCTCATGTCTCTGTCTGTCTGCAGTTCTACATGAGGGTATTTATATCACTGGATGTTCAGACTCTGATGGAGAGGACATGTATACTCTGGATGGTGAAGAGCTGTGGTACGCAGACTTCATCCACAAGACAGGAGTCTACCCTCAGCCCAGTTTTATAGATCCTGTCAGGTATGAAGAAGGAACTTATCAACAAGCTGAGGTTGATCTACACAACTGCCAATCAAATGTGCGGATTGTTGGTCGTGCGATGAAGGACTTCCCTCTGGAACAAGGTGAAGACAGATAAACTTTAATTTGATTTATTTTGGTTTTATAGTAGAACTGTTTGGAATTCAGTAGGATCCTACCTGTTTCATGTGATCTATCATTATTGATTATTGATCAGTCATGTTTACGATTTACTGGATGTAGAATACACAGTTTTAACACTTAACTGTGCTTAACGAAAAAACTCCAGCAGGTAAAGCCACAGTTCAGCTTATGATTGACAGATATTTGCAGGAAACATTCAGTTTGTCTCATAAATTAAGACTGAAGAATTTCTCTCAGATTAGGATTCAGGATTATTTATCCCACAGGGGCAATTTAAGGCACGAGTGAGCAGCTTGAAATATAAAATAAAATAGAAAATATGAAGTATGTACAGGTTATCAAGTCATAAATATTATGACTATCCAAATGTCCATGAACAATGTAAACAGATGGAAGCAGTAAACAGTAGTATACGTATGTGCAGGTTAAAGCTGAGGCTGAGGTAAAAAAAGGTAATAGCAGTGAATTAGCTAAATAAGAGTTACAGGTCTGTGAGTTACCCCGGATTTATACCGGACGCGTAAGCGCAGCGTGGCACTTTACGGGCATAATAATTGATGTTGTGAGACAGTAACCTGCTGTTTATCTGAGGGTTCATGTCCTCTCTCTGTGTCAGGCTGGGTCACGGAGCAGTTACTGAACACTCAGTTTACTCCCTCAACACACAGAGCAGCTCCTCACCTTCCCTCTGAGAACAGCTGCTGCTTCTCTCCTGCCTTTTCCTTTCTGATGTCGTGCTTGTTATATCTTTCACCATTATTTCAGGTGAGGAAATGAGGAAACATTTCTTAGGAACGACAATTTATTTGCCTCTGGCGGCAACTTGGCAGAGCTCAAAAACACACCCTCCAGCAGGGGCATTCTCCATAACATTACGTACTTACGTACAGCGTAACTACGGTTACCCTTAAGGACCAAAATACATAACAGTGCTTATAAAAGCATGTTCTATCATATTAAAAGCTGTTTCTCTACTTTTCAAACGGAATCTCTCCTCATACATGTCTGTGGCTGTTTCTCTGCCGGTAGCGATGTGAAATCAGTGAGAGTTCAGTCTGACAGCGTTTTATTTTGAAAATCCACCAGAAACTCTTTTATTCTGGTGACTGACTTCCTGTCTGCTTGATGTAGTTGGTGCAACTAGACACATGTTGGGCGCGACACATCTCCAAAATAGACCTGCCGCGTATCACTCGTGGAGCAGCAACGCCTCTGGGACGCTTCTAAAACGCGCTGCTGCGCGGCCGGTGTAAATACAGCGCTTGCCGCTGCGCTGCAGTTATGCTGCAGCTTCTTGTCTGGTGTAAATCCGGGGTGGGGGGGCAGGGGGAAGATGACTGTACTATGGCTGTGTGTTGACTGGAGAGGAGTCAGGGAGGAGAGAGAGTGTGTGTGGGGAGGAGTTGAGGAGAAGGATGGCTTTGGGGACGAAGGTGGCCTATCTCCATTGGGTTCTGCAGGCGGGGCAGCGGGGCCATCGTCCAGAGGGGAGCCACTGAAATGCTGAGTGGAGGACGTGTGAGGGCTCTGTCATGATTTTAACTGCCAGGTTGAGAGTCTGTTGGTCATGGGTATGAGCAACAGTTCTTACAGGCAGGCCAAGGGTCTTAGAGCAGACTGAAACTGTGCTCTGCAGTCAGTTCCGGGTGTGGAGGCTGATGGAGTGGAACCAGCAGGTTATTGAGAAGGTGATGATGCTCTCAATAAGGCTGAAGTCTTTACTGACTCCAAAAGAGCCGAGTTTCCTCAGGAGTTAGAGACATTGCTAGCACCTTCTGGGAGTGTCCTCGGTGTTGGAGGAGAATTTCAGGAGGTTGTCAAAGATGGTGCCCAGATATCTGACCTCCTCCACCAGCTCCACTGGCTCTCCGTGGATGATGGTGCTGGCTGTAGTCAGGTCCCTCTGTTTCTTCTACGACTAGCTCCTTGGTCTTATTGACGTTCAGTGTGTGAGCTGTCGCACCATTCAACGAACTCCTGAAGAGCTGGACCATGGTGATGTGAGGGTCCTGACGGGGCAGGAGAACGGTGTCATCAGCATACTTAACCAGATGACAGTTGGGCTTGATGGATCTACAGTCATGAATAGTAGGGGTGATAGCACACAGCCCTGGGGAGAGCCAGTTAAGGTAGAACGGAGGTCTGAGAAAGTGTTTTTGACCAGTACTCTCTGGGACCTGTTGGTGAGAAAGTCCAGTATCCACAGGATTAACTGGTCAAAACTAGTCAAAAAAACAACTGTAGACCGGCAAACTCAGATGCATGGAGTCTTTATTTGCAGCTAAAAAAAATGACACAGCAAATGACACACTAAATTAGTTGTCGACGAATTTTGCTGTCAACTTAGTCGACTAGCCCTAGTTCTCTGTAATAATAGTGTTTCTGAATTTATTTAAATATTAGTTCATGTTTTTGTAGTTTAATGTCAGTAACATTTCAATCTGTAGTAATTAAACATTTTATTTGATGCAGAGAACAAACAGAAGAGTCTGAAAACATTTAACAGTTAAATCTCTGTTAGTGTTTGTCCTGTGTTGGATCTCTGTGATGATGATGTGATGATGTGAGGTCTCTGTCCTCAGATCCTCCTTCCACTCCGATGATCTACACCAGAGGCAACATGGACCTCGGGGTCAGGAACACTCTGATCTGTCATGTGTCTGGTTTCTATCCGGCTCCTGTCAAAGTCTCCTGGACCAAGAACGGAGACAACGTGACTGAGAAGTCCAGCATCAACGTCCCCTTCCCCAACAAAGACGGCTACTTCACCCAGATCTCCAGACTGCAGTTTGTCCCTGAGCAGGGAGACATCTACAGCTGCACTGTGGACCACCTGGCCCTGACCGAGCCGCTGACCAGGATCTGGGGTGAGACCACTTCATATAAGACACTCAGACCAAAGGACAGCTCTAAGACTGCTGTCTCTAAACCAGCAGGTCCATGTCTCTGTCTCTGTTGACCTTTATGTCTCTATCTCCACATGTTGACCTTCATGTCTCTGTCTCCACATGTTGACCTTCATGTCTCTGTCCTCTGTCTCCACATGTTGACCTTCATGTCTCTGTCCTCTGTCTCAGATGTTGACCTTCATGTCTCTGTCCTCTGTCTCCACATGTTGACCTTCATGTCTCTGTCCTCTGTCTCCACATGTTGACCTTCATGTCTCTGTCCTCTGTCTCAGATGTTGACCTTCATGTCTCTGTCTCAGATGTTGACCTTCATGTCTCTGTCTCCACATGTTGACCATCATGTCTCTGTCCTCTGTCTCAGATGTTGACCTTCATGTCTCTGTCTCCACATGTTGACCTTCATGTCTCTGTCCTCTGTCTCCACATGTTGACCTTCATGTCTCTGTCTCAGATGTTGACCTTCATGTCTCTGTCTCCACATGTTGACCTTCATGTCTCTGTCCTCTGTCTCAGATGTTGACCTTCATGTCTCTGTCTCAGATGTTGACCTTCATGTCTCTGTCCTCTGTCTCAGATGTTGACCTTGATGTCTCTGTCCTCTGTCTCCACATGTTGACCTTCATGTCTCTGTCCTCTGTCTCAGATGTTGACCTTCATGTCTCTGTCCTCTGTCTCAGATGTTGACCTTCATGTCTCTGTCTCCACATGTTGACCTTCATGTCTCTGTCCTCTGTCTCCACATGTTGACCTTCATGTCTCTGTCTCAGATGTTGACCTTCATGTCTCTGTCTCCACATGTTGACCTTCATGTCTCTGTCCTCTGTCTCAGATGTTGACCTTCATGTCTCTGTCTCAGATGTTGACCTTCATGTCTCTGTCCTCTGTCTCAGATGTTGACCTTGATGTCTCTGTCCTCTGTCTCAGATGTTGACCTTCATGTCTCTGTCTCAGATGTTGACCTTCATGTCTCTGTCTCAGATGTTGACCTTCATGTCTCTGTCTCAGATGTTGACCTTCATGTCTCTGTCTCCACATGTTGACCTTCATGTCTCTGTCTCAGATGTTGAGAAGACGCCACCTGGTGTTGGACCTGCGGTCTTCTGTGGACTGGGTCTGACTGTTGGTCTGCTCGGGGTTGCAGCTGGAACCTTCTTCCTCATCAAAGGAAACGAGTGCAGCTGATTGGCTGCAGCTGATGATGTCATCAGTGACCGTGTTTACCTATGACCTGAGTATGAGCAGGTTTGTGCAGGAAGCTGCAGATCAGATCAGTGAGGTGATCTTAACCAGGATTAGACCTGACCCGGATCCTGAACATGTAAACAGATTGTTCTGGGTGTAATCAGCTGTTTTTACATGTTTATAAAGTTATATAATCAGTCTGATTTGTTTCTTCTTAGATTCAACACTGTTCAGCTTGTTCTTCTCTAATGAAAATGATTCACTGAATGTATAGAAATAATGAAGTTTTCTCAGACTTCACTTTTCACCTGTAGCTGCTCCAACAATAAAATTACATTTCTAAAGTAACCTTCCCAACACTGGTCACTATATGAATCATCTGTGGAAGCTATAAAATGCTAAAAACACAGTGACCAGCCAATCCTACGAGCAGGGGCGCCTCATAGGATTGGCTGGTCACTGTCTTCCTGCTCTGTGCACATCAGAGAGGTACGTGCACTCTTTGCATGTGAACGCTGAGTTCATAGTTAGGTCAGACCGGGTCGTTGCAAGATGGCAGAGAAAGTACCAGAGAGCAGGAAAAGATAAACTTTGTTGGAAAGTGCAGCCAACCGAAAGAGAAGTAATGAAGAACGGTGCAAGACAAGAGTGGTTATCGGTACGGCTTTTCAGCGCTGGAGACAACTAAAGGAGCAGAAGGGGCTGAAAAGTGACGCTATGGTGGCCACTCTTCTACTGGACAGGTAGGCTGATCGTGTGTTGCATTAAGTTTTGAATGCCACGTACATACGTGTGTATGTAGTCACATACATTGTGTGGATTTTGTAGTTATGAGAGGAAGGTAACAACTTCAATGCCAGTCAAGTATGGACACAGACCTCCTCCTGCTGTATCCACAATTTCTTCCGAATTTCTTCTCTTTCCAATCGGTGAGTAGACAACCTTCAAATGGTCACTATGACAACAACAACACTGTTCTATTCGATGGGCATTGTGGTGGTCATTATAATTTTGCTACTCTATAGTTGTAGCTGCACACTTACTGCTCATAGTTGTAGTTCCTAATGTTGTTTTTCATAATTTGCAGCGACAGCACAGAGTGTTTGTTGTAAATATACTGGCTTGTGATTTTTTAAAACTATGATAGTATTCTTTTAATCAGACCAGTGTTTTTTGTGTTTTACCTTGACTCGACATGTTTCGACTACTTCCTGCAGTCTTCCTCAGAAGTCACATGATGTTACGTGACGTGTCTGCCAGCTGATCTTATGCAGGTTGTGGCGCCATTCTCCCACTACTCCAGGTAGTGGGGGAACAGCGCCACCTGTAGTCCGGCTTCTTCAGCGCTGTGTCCCAGGTGTGGGACAGCAGTCTGGTCTCCTCAGGACAGTGTTCCAGGTGTGGGGCAGTGTAAAAGTCTCCTCGTCCCGGTTCACTGTCCCATTGGCCCACTTCCTGATTTCGATGGCTTCCTTAATCCACCGTTTGAACTTGTTGTCCTCGTTTCCGATGACTTTTGCCCCGCCCCAGTCCATAATGTGCCTTTCTCTTTTGCAGTGATCCGAGATTGCTGATTTCAGGTTTTCTTGTTGTGCTTTCTGTTTTGTTGCCCTTGTGCTCATCCCAGCTGACTCCTTTTCACATTCTGTTTTATGTTCTTTTTTCTGTGTGCTGAATGATCTTCCTGTTTCGCTGATGTATGTTTTATTGCAGGACAGGCAGGGTATTTTGTGTATGACGTTGCATTTTTTGTCCGGTTCGATCTTGTCTTTGGGGTGCACCAGTAGTTGTCTGAGTTCACGATGTGGTTTAACAGGTGTATTGATGTTGTGTTTACTCATTGCTCTTTGTATTTTTTCCATTATTCCACAGATATAGGGGAGTGTCACCATTGTTTTGTTTTGTTTTTGGTTTGTGTTTCTCTTTATTTCCTTGTTTTTTCTGTTGTCGATTTGTTGTTTTCCTTTGCCCACATGGGGTACTGACATTGTTGTAAGGCCTTTGTGATGTGTTTTTCTTCCTCCTGTCTGTCTTGTGGGTCTGTGATCATGGTGGCTCTGTCGAATAGTGTTCGTACGGCGGAGAGTTTGTGTGCAGTGGGGTGTTCAGACGTCCATAACAGGTATTGGTCGGTGTGTGTGGGTTTCCTGTGAATTTTGAATTTTATGCTGCCGTCCTGTAGATGTGTGATGTTTATGTCCAAAAAGGTTATCGTACTGTCTTTTTCTTCCTCGTGTGTGAATTTGATTTTTCCTGTGCTGTCTATTTTGTTGAGGTGGTCTGTTAACTCCTGTGTGTGGCCAGTTTTTATTTTTTCCAGGATGTCATCCACGTATCTCCTCCACATTGTGAGACTGCATTGTGCAGGTGCCGTGCAGATGGCCTTCTCTTCCAGGTCCTCCATAAAAAATCCACTCATGATGGCTGAGAGTGGGTCCCCCATTGCAAATCCCTCCCTCTGTCTGTATAAAATACCCCTGAATTGGAAATATGTGGATGTGGATACGAAATGTAGCAGCCGGGTTATGTCGTTAACTGCTAGATTGGTCCATTTGTGTAGTGTCTTGTCTGTCCTGAGGCGATTCTCTACTATCTGCAGTGTTACGTTTACTGGTGTTTTGGTGAAGAACACATTTGCTGAATGTGTCTGAAGTTTGCAAAGATGCTCATCCCCAAATAACTGACCTCTTCAGTAAGAGGGTTTAATAATATGTCGCCACATAACAACAATAGGATTTTTAATTTCATTTTTTGTTTAACATATTCTTTTCATGGTTTGTTTTTGTCTGTCAGACAAGGGGCAGTACAAAAGTAGCGGAATTATGCATTCTCTGGACATCTGGCATGGGTCCAAAAACTTCAGCAAAAGACTTGTGGCAGTACATTCTGGAGTTGTAAAACAATTTAATTGTAATAACATTACCCTATCCTGTTCCATTACCCTAGTTTGCATTACTGTAAAATTTGTCTGTTTACAAGCAGGGCAACAAAAGGGGTGCTCCTCACTTCTGCTATGGAACAAGGACATCTGTAATCACTTCTGGCATTGTTGTAAGACAGCAAGCAGTTATGAAGAGTTCATGGTAATTATTAAATAAGTGTTATCTTTTATGATGTTCATCTTTATTGTTTATTTGGGTAAATTTTATATCAGGGTGAGAAGTGCACAAAACCTGCCTCATCTATTGAGGCCCTGTGTTTCTGTTCTGTGTACCACAGGCTTTTAAAACTGCTGTGATCATTCCGATACTTAAAAAACCTTCACTGGACCCTGACGTCTTAGGAAACTACAGACCGATCTCCAACCTCACCTTTATCTCCAAACTACTCGAAAGAGCTGTTGTAAGTCAGCTAAACGACCACCTGTGTAGGAACAGTCTGCTCGATGCTTTCCAGTCTGGTTTCAGAGCCCATCACAGCACAGAAACAGCACTGCTTAAAGTCACCAATGACCTCCTCATGGCATCGGACCGGGGTCTTGTCTCTGTACTCGTTCTACTGGATCTCAGTGCTGCCTTCGACACCGTAGACCATCGCATCCTGCTACACAGATTAGAACACGAGATCAGGATTACAGGAACAGCACTGCGCTGGTTTAAATCATATTTATCTGACAGATTTCATTTTGTTCACACTAACGATGTGTCTTCCACAGGTACAAGGGTTAACCACGGTGTTCCACAGGGTTCTGTGCTCGGACCGATCCTGTTCACCCTCTACATGCTCCCTCTAGGAAACATCATCCAGAAGCACGGCATAAACTTTCATTGTTATGCTGATGATACCCAGCTGTATCTATCCATGAAGCCTGAAGAAACGGAGCCGCTAGTCAGACTACAGGCGTGTCTAAAGGACATAAAGGACTGGATGTCCTCCAACTTTTTACTATTAAACCCGGACAAGACTGAGGTCATTGTTTTTGGACCGAAACATCACAGAACTAGTTTATCAGATAATACTTTCTCTCTGGATGGAATTACTCTGGCCTCCAGTACGACTGTGAGGAACCTTGGAGTTATCTTTGATCAAGACATGTCGTTTGTCTCTCATATTAAGCAGGTCTCCAGGACCGCTTTCTTTCACCTGCGTAATATTACTAAGATCAGGAGCATCCTGCAGGTTTACTAGTAGTTCCTAGGATTCATAGAAGCAGAATGGGAGGACGAGCTTTCAGCTATCAGGCACCTCTATTATGGAACCAGTTACCAATCTGGGTCCGAGAGGCAGACACTGCCTCCACCTTTAAGACTAGACTTAAAACTTTTCTGTTTAGTAAGGCGTACAGTTAGCCTTAGACCTAGTGTGTAGCACAGCTATGCTGCTCTAGGCCTACGTTGTCGGGGGGCACAAACATGATCCACTGAGCAGTTTCCCTCTCACCCTCTAACCTCTCCTTTCTCTCCTTAGTCTGGCTCACACTGGTCTCAAGACCTGGATGATGACCTGCAGTCCGGCCCGTGAAGTCTCTCTTGCTCTACGTTGTCGGGGGGGCACAAACACGATCCTCTGAACACCCTCTGACCTCTCCTCCACTCTCCTTAGTCTGGATCATACTGGGTAATATCGTCTCATAATCTGTGTTTACTGTCTTCCTTGTAGTTCTGTGCCTCGCTCTCTCGCTCTCGTCTCATCTTTGCAGGTCTCAAGACCTGCATGCTGACCTGCAGTCTGGTCCCTGATCTCTCCTGTGCTCATCGACTTCACTAGCCCCTGCTGCTCATCTTTACTATCAAATTACTATTCCTACTTATGGACCGACGATATATATAGATATCTGTTACAATATAATCACTGTTTCATCTTGCTGTCATGTTTGCTCTGTACTGTATCATGTTTGTATCATGTTTGCTCCCCTCTCTCTCTCTCTCTCTCCTCTCTCTCTCCTCCTCTCTCCTCTCTCTCTCCTCTCTCTCTCTCCTCCTCTCTCTCTCTCCTTCATCCTCTCTCTCCCTCCTTCTCTCTCTCTCCGCTACCTCCTCTCCTTCATCTGCCTTCTGCTCTCTCGGCTCATCTCTCTCCCTCTCTCTCCTCCTTCAGTCCCTCTCTCTCTCGC